>NC_071277.1:3067500-3367500 GCF_023375685.1 Ictalurus furcatus | reverse complement strand
TTTTTTTTGTGGCTACATAAGTTATACTGGTATAAAGAATTTCAAAAGAATTAAATTTATGACTAGGTTTTTTGTGTTGATAAATAAGGAAGCTGGAAAATTACTTAATTACTGGTGGCTCTTCAAACTGCACTAGTTAGCACTTTATACTAATGATCATTAGGTTAAAAGTCACTTATGAATCCATCCATTTTCCATACTGTTTATCCTACACAGGGTTGTGGGGGAGTCTGGAGCCACTATGAACAATTTGGAAATTCCAGTCAGCCTACAATACAAATCTTCGGACTGGGGGAGGAAACCAGAGTACCAGAAGGAAAATCCCAAAAGCACGGGAAGAAAATGCAAACTCCTTGCACATAGGGTGGAGGTGGGATTTGAACCTCTAACCCCAGAGGTGCAAGGCAAACATGCTAACCACTAAGCCACCATGCTCCCTGCCATAAATTAATTAACACAAATTACTTCATAATTAATTACTCATGAACAAACAAGTGTTTACATGAATCCAAATAATTTTTTAGCATTGAAAACTTTCTTAGTACATAGGCCCCCACCACTCTTCTAGTGACATTGGATTTCATCATCCGGGCCTTCTTCACCTACTGGGTGACTATGTGAGGCAGTGAGTAGCAACACACAACACTTTCCTAACAGGAATCATGGGATTGTGCTGGATGTTGGTTGTAATTTAGAGAACATTTAATGCCTCATTTGCCTATTTAATGACTAAGGCTGATTGAGTCCAAATCCCTCCATCATGATTCTTTAAAGATGACAGATTGTTTTAAATAAAGCAAGTTAGCTGTGTATGTAAGTACAATATTGAGTGGCAGAAGCTTGCTGCTTTACTTAATATGAGAGAGAGAGAGAGAGAGAGAGAGAGAGAGAGAGAACAGGTGCTCTGGGCTGATTGAGTCATCGCTCACCCTGTGTTGTCCTCCGGTGTTTGTGCCTCCTCTCCCGGCAACCTGGTGACCTGGCTTTAGACACACGCACACACATATACAACACACTCATCCACCCACACACAATATATACACACTCCTATGATCTGCCCCTTCACACTATGTCACAAACTTCCCCTCAAACACATACAACACATACAAGTACACCATCATGCCTCTCCTACGCACTCAGGTCCTCACACTCACACACTTACCATTATATCTCCCCAGGACACACACACACGCACACCCAGTCAGTTCATTTTGACTCTACAGGAGGTTCTGAGTGGAAAATGTCAGAAGTGTGACCTCACACTCAGTGCTGTCCTGCAGAAAATCAAATATGAAGGACAGAGACCAGTGGCAAGATGTGTCACTGAAAATACTGTTTCTGTCAGTCTGTATCTTCATGACCCACCCATAGACACACACACATACACAAACGCACACACACACACGGAGCTACAGCTCTTGCATGACCTTTTATAGGGGGACATATGTGTTTTTTTTTTATTTTTTTTTTTTATGAATATCAACAAAGATCTGGTGGGCATGGTGGCTTAGTGGTTAGCGCTGTTGTCTTGCACCTCTGGGGTTGGGGATTTGAATCCCATCTCTGCAATGTGTGCACAGAGTTTGCATGTTCTCCCGTGCTTCAGGGGTTTCCTCTGGGTACTCAGGTTTCCTCCCCCAGTCCAAAGACATGCGTTGTAGGTTCATTGGCATTTCCAAATTGTCCATAGTATGTGAATGGGTGTGTGAACGTGTGTGTGATTGTGCCCTGAAATGGGTTGGCATGCCATCCAGGGTGTCCCCTGCCTTGTTCCCAGAGTTCCCTGGGATAGGCTCCAGGCTCCCTGCGACCTTGTGTAGGATAAGCGGTATGGAAAATATATGGCTGGATGGAACATTGCTGTAACATAATAATTATCACTACATATAGTGTATGCACATTTAATGAATGAAATATTGCTAGCAAGGTGCTATAAGTAAAAGGATGGATGAATGAAGAAAATAAAGGATTACAGGATTCTATGAAGAATTTATAGAAAAGTCCAAAAATTGTGGAGAGAAGAGTAATGTAGATGGACTCATATTGGAGTTTTAGTAATTATGAATTTCTTATGTCTTTGTCAAACTCTTAATCACCATTTGGTAACTCAACAGACTAACAATCCATGAATAATCTGACTGATAGTGCATATGCACACCTCAATCGGAATAGAGTAAAACAAATGAAGGCCAATCTGAAAGAAGTTTCTGTCTGGTCAAATAAGAAGGGTAATCATTTTAAATCATGCATGAAATACCATCCATCCATCCATCCATCCATCTTCTATACCGCGTTATCCTTTTCAGGGTCATGGGGAAACCTGGAGCATATCCCTGGGAGCATCAGGCATAAGGCGGGGTACACCCTGGACAAGGTGCCAATCCATCGCAGGGCACAATCACATACACACTCACACACCCATTCATACACTACGGACACATTGGACATGCCAATCAGCCTACCAGGCATGACTTTGGACTGGGGAGGAAAGTGGAGTACCCGGAGGAAACCCCCGCAGCACGGGGAGAACATGCAAGCTCCACACACACAGGGCCACGGTGGGAATCGAACCCGCTTATATTTAAAAGAAAACTAAAATTAATAATGCAAACAGTACCATTATCAATATTGTTGATAAATGCACACAAGTCATGATACAAGTCATAGATCCTTATGCTGCACTATAAAAAACAAATACATTACTTTTACATTCAGCCCCGTTACTTAAACCATCTTTCTATATGGATGACAAGATCTGCCCAATGAGTAAGAAGTACTTGGATTAAAATTGGTTTCTTTGTCGGATCAGCCATTTTGATAAATGAGTAATATACAATGCAACAAAATTACTCATGAAAAATGTGACAGTCTCCAGAGCTGCTTCTCCAAATCATTTAGATGAAGTGCATCTTATGATATCAAATTGCCTTTTCATTTTTTTTTTTTCACTTTGAATTTAGGTACATTGAGCAGAGAGGCAGTAAAAGAGCTGAGTGAAGAAACAGGGAAGCAGAAGTGGGTTCAGGTGTTTTCATAATGTTGATGCAGAAAATGATCACTGTTACAATGACACATTTCTAAACATCTCATTCTGCATCTGATTAGTGTAGCAGTGTTTGGTGGTTTTCAAACAGCCCAGCTAAATCTTGCTAGATCATAGTTAAATTAAATGGAACAGGGAACAAAATGACCTGAAACTGAGTTCCAAATCAAAACAAAATTTAAATATAACTGCACTTACTGCCAGTATTTCTTCAATATTATAAAGACCCAGGATACAGTGAATAAGGAGAGTTAAAAAGAACAGATGAAATGGTGTATTTTAATACCCTACTTCATATCAGAGGTTTGAAAAAAGTTTCAAAGAAGAACAGTTACATAGTAAAGAACTGTTAGGTCCATGAAAGTTAAAAATGGGATGGGGGGGGGGGGGGGGGCAGCTTTTTATTTATTTTATTTTATGCACGTTTGCCTTGTACCTCTGGGGTTGAGGTTAGATTCCCACCTCCACCCTGTGTGCACGGAGTTTAAATGTTGTCCCTGTGCTTTGGGAGTTTCCTTCGGGTATTCCAGTTTCCTCCCCAGTCCAATGACGTGCATTGTAGGCTCATTGGCATCTCTAAATTGTCTCTAATTTAAATAATCTCTAATTGTGCCCTGTGATGAGTTGGCACCTCATCCAGGGTATCCCCCGCCTTGTGCCCCGAGATCCCTCTAAGATTTCTAGGCTCCCCATGACCCTGTGTAGGATACGTGGTACAGAAAATGGATGGATAGATATTGACTCATTTAAAAGAATAATATACTGTATATGCACAATTAAATGTATTTTTATAAAGCAGGTAGTGATCCATATTGGCAGTACATCAGGCACAAACAGCAATCTTTAATCTACACAGTAACTGCTGATACACATCTGGATCATTGAAGATTTCTTTCCTTTCAGATCTGAAATGATGGAAAATAGAGCGAAGGAGAGATATGAGAGCTCTTTGTAATATTGATTTTAGCCGTCATATTAGCTTCATGTATCTTGGCTGTTCCTTATCAAGTGGGACAACCATGTCAGCAAAATGCCCTTCTATCATTCATATACAGTATGTATAAATCATGCCTTTTTAAACTCATTACCATTTCTAAAGGTGCTACAGCATTTGCAGACCAAGTGCATGATCTAATGTCATAGTTTTGCTTGTTAAATGTGCCTTGGAAAGACTGATGCATTTACACTTGTATAACATGTGGCTAAAATGTGTCTCAGATCACTTCCTGAAGTGATCAGAGTGATCAGATTTCAAAGTCATCTTAAGTAATACTTGTATTTTTTTTTTTTTGGTAGATAATCAATTAACCACTATTAAGATTAACTATCAAAGTTTTTTTTTTTTTAGCTTTCTTGTTGTATAACATTAATGATGAAAATGCATAATATTAATTAATCTGCAGCCATTTCAAATGTATATTTCATTCAATGTTCTGATATTACAGCTGGAAAAAAGGTCATAACCATTCACCCTGGAATGGGTTCTACACAATATCAAATATCGACAGTTCTTTAGAAAAATCTTATTCTTAGAGAATGGAATGGGTACATTTCCAAATATGGACTCAAGTGATAAAGCAATTTGTTTCACTTATTATGAGGCAGCCATAAATTAATCTGAAATTGAAAAAAAAAAATGCTAATAAAATGAAGAGCTATTGGACGATGTCTCAAACCTGTAAACAATCTCTGTATGACACAGGAACACAACATCTATATTTCATTTATGATTAGATTCCTCCACACTGTATGAAGATTGCTCTCCACTTTTTCCCCTGTCTAGGGTATTTATAATTGATTTCAATCTGACACACAATATTTCTATTCTGGGATCATTTTGGAAACATGATTTCGGATTGCTAGCCACTCAGCATTTTTTTGTAAGCCTGGTGATATATTCATACTCAATCATAAATATTAATGATCAGTATGAATTTGGTGCTACACATTCCACACACATGCAGTTAATGTGTGCATGATATAGAGGTGAAACATTATCACAAGTATCAAGGTGAAACACATGCATGCACACACACTTGGGTTCTAATATTTCCAAGCATACTGTATTTCCAACCAAACTTAAAGGCATCCTTGTCATGAAAAATAGTAATAAAGCATGCTACATAATTTGTCATGGTGCCTGTGATATGAATATGATGAATACATACCTTTCCCTTGAAGTGACCTCTTCAAATAAATTACTGCCTTCTCTTTTATCTGGAAAAGGGATCAGAGTGTGAGTGGAGTGTATAGTGAAAGTGTCATATTGTCTTAGATAAATTTGAGAGATTGGCATCACTGACCTGCCCCAATGCTACAACATTACATTTACCCTAACACTGAAGAGAAGAGAGTTGTTCACTGACAAGGTTGACTTTAAAATATTCTCACTGATGTATTGTTTCTCTGTAATATTCCTCAACATGCATTTTCTATCCTCATTTTTTTTTTTTTTCTGTCTGTGTTGTTTGGCCTCAATATTTTGTCTGTAGGAAATGTTTGCTTCTGTAGGAAATGTTTGGTGTCATTCTTTGTTAGGATTGGGGTAACTGATCCTGGACTCAAACTTGAGTCTGGACTCAAGTCCAATTATGAACTCGGACTTGTCACGCATTCGGGTAAATTTGTACTCAAACTTGAAATGGACACAGACATTTTGGACTCAGAAATTTTTTGAGTACAGTCGAGTCCGTGTCACGTGTACATGACAAAGATAAAAAATAAATAAAAAAATATAATTTTAAGATAACAAGAAATTAATGAATGTCTTCCATTCATTAATTTCTTGTAATCTTAATTTTCTGTTGCTTGCCTCATTGTGCGAGTACCGAATTGAGTTCTCTTTAGCGGCTTATTATGCTTGGACAATCAAATAAATACACACACGCCAAAATGCAGGTCTGGCAGAGTATTCATGCAAACACAGTCGGTTATGTCTTAAGTGAATGTAAACAGTTGGGGAAAAAATTAGAGGTG
Source organism: Ictalurus furcatus (assembly GCF_023375685.1). NCBI lineage: Eukaryota > Metazoa > Chordata > Actinopteri > Siluriformes > Ictaluridae > Ictalurus > Ictalurus furcatus. The sequence goes on along the minus strand of NC_071277.1, from coordinate 3,361,481 downwards.
TGTCAATACAGTAGCTTTCTGTGGGTTAACTCTGGACAAAGTCTTTCTGATATCTACTGCAGACATACAAATAACACAGCATTTTAATCCTTTGTCCCACATCTCGCAACTTGAGATGATGGCCCACATTTTGATTGGAAATAGAGTTTGAACAGATTACTGTAAGTGTGGGAGCAGGGGTGTGCTCGAGCACTGGTTTGTGAATGGAAGGCAGAGCCGGAGAAGGTGAGTGGTAAGGATTGCACACCTGCAGGGAATTATACTAATGAATGTTCTGTGTCGTAGTGAGCCGAGGCAAGAATAAAAAGAGACGGGCACCTCGAAAGACAGACAGAGAGCCCACCAGCACAGAGCCGTGTGTGCGCATGTGTCTATAAAAAAAAAAGAAAGTACTGAAGCCTGTCATCGAAGGGCTGTCAGCTTTCACTCAAACTGGGCACATGTGAAGTCAAGCCACAGAAATCCTTTTTTTTTTTTTTTATACAGTAATGTTTCTCTTTGTTGCATTGTTTGTTACAAAAGACATAAATATAAATAAATTTAAATGGGTCTGTTGTACATGTTTCTTATTCACTTAGATAGACATCAAAATGATAGGCCTTTGGGTGTCGGAAATATGTGCCACATTGTCCCACACAAACATATTACTTGTCCCACATATGGTCCGTTTGCATCTGGTCACCCTATCTGTGCATTAGGTCTTAAAGTCACAGCAGTCTTATAAACCTGCTACTTTCTGCCATATTAATGTTAATCAAACAACAAAAGACAGAGAAAATAATTCACTCACTCATTTGACTGAATAACTTCAGTAAATTTAATAAGAAGCATTGTATGTCATACAGTGAAGTCTATTTAATTTTACATTAATTGCTTTATTCAATTTTTCCATAGTATTTTTTACTTGAATACTACTGATAGACCTACCCGAGAAAACATATCGTTATTGTGAAGTAGTCATATCACCTACCCCTAATATTATCATTTGGTGATTCCAGTCTTGATTTCAGGTAAAATGTGAAATGTACTTCTTAATGTAGTAAATATCATAAGCCCTGCTGATTTTACTTATTCAAATGAAAAAAAAAAAATCAGAAGAAAAGAGCTGTCTTCAGAAATGAATTTGTTGTCATTCATAGACAGATTAAAAGCAGTAATAAAGCATGAAGCTTGTTATGACATGCTGCTAAATGTAACTCTACTCTAAACTTTCTCTCTCAGGCTATATAACTGTGGGGCAGAGGCATCAAATAATTGAAATGTCAGCTCGAACTGGAGGACACAGTATAGGGTGATACAGTAACAAAACAGGCAAATTTGTATTTTCATACACTTGTAATATAATAAATTTTCTACATATACCTCTATATCCCTGTTTTTCTTTGAAACCATTTTTTGATGGGAAACTGGCTGAGGTGCTGATGACATGAAATAAAAATATTAAATGGCAATGGCAAGATGGTGGTATTTTTTTTTATTATATTTATGTTGCCATTGGTTTGTGAAGGTTAAAATGTTAATTTAACAGCTCAGTGTTGAGTTTACAATTGCAATTTCAAATCTTTTTTTCAATTTAATTACTTTCTGGACTCAATTCGGACTCGGCCATTAAGGACTTGGACTTGAGTCCAACTTGATACCTTTTGCACTCGGACTCGTTTGGCTAAGGACTTGATCTCGACTCAAACTTGACAAAGGTGGACTCGGACCCAACACTATTATTTGATCTGTAGGAAATATTTGGTGTCACTATTTTTCTGTAGAAAATGTTTTGCTTCATTATTTTGTCTGTAGGAAATGTTTGATCTAATTATTGTCTATATTTGTTGTTTTTCCTCATTATTTTGTCATATAGCCTTATCATATTGTCACATTTTTTTTCTATATATAAAGATGTATGGAAACGTTTGGACACCCTTGGCCAAATTACTATACATGTTTTATTGATTTTTGAAATGAAAAGAAGTAAACATATGTGCAACTATTTAAAAAAATCTATATATTTTTGCATATGTTAATGCACACTTAAGATATTGAAACGTGTAAAAACAGAAAAAAAAATCAGTAATTGTGTGCAAATGTTTGTAAAGTCATTTGTAACGTCTCAGATTTTAACTAATTCATTAGCCCTTAATTGGCTTGTTGAGACTCCTTAGGCAGGTCAAGAATTATCATTAGGAATAACAATTTCAGACCAATTTCAGTTCTCTGACTTTCCAAACCTTGCGCTTACACTCAACAACCATGGGCCTTTATGTAACTGAGGATCTGAAAATGTAGCTGAATTGAGGCCTACAAAGCAGAGGAAGGGTATACAAATCAAAGTATAACTATGAAATCAAATATTAATATCAGTGGTCCCAGCTAAAAATTTCCACTGTCTCAAATGTCATTAAGAAATTGCAGTTAAGGGGATCTGTGGAAGTCACAAAACAATAAACAATTTCGGGAAGCAAATGTGGCATAGTCAGTCAAGAAACTGAAGCTGAAAATAAATAGGATTTTACAACAGGTCAAAGGTGCAAAACATACAGTACCTCAAAATCCGCCATGAACAACTTCAAGAAACACAAACTGAAGCTTTAGGAATAACCCTTATGGTTTCCTGAGTCAAACATCACTGAAAATCTGTTGGTAGATCTTAAACGTGCATACACGCAAAATGGTACAAGAATATCTTATAGAAGCTAGAACTAGATGCATTCTGCAAGGAAAAGTGAGTAAAAATTCATTAAAGAAGAATAGAAATACTCAAAGCTGCCTACAAAGTGTGTTACAGTTGTGATACAGTATCTGCCAAAGTGGGTGTTACTAAGCACTGACTTAGTGGGGTGTCTCAAACTTTTGCACATGCCTCAAACCTTGTTTAAGTCCACCAAATGTAAAGCAACTGTGCCCAAATATAAAATCAATATTGTAATTGTTTGTCTTCAGTTTGTGTCTATAGGTATTGTTTGGCCTGATTTTTTTCCTTTGTATGTATTTTTGGCCTCACTATTTTGTCTGTATTATTTGTCTCATTATTTTGACCTTAGGTATTGTTTCGTCTATAGGTATTGCTTCATATTATTTTGTCTGTAGGTATTATTTGGGCACGTTAATCTGTCCTTAGTAAAAATTGGTTTAGCCTCATAAATTTCTCTGTAAATATTTTTGGCCTTATTTTTTTCTGTGAGTATTGTTTAACTTTATTATTTTGTCTGCAGGTATTGCTCAGCCTCATTATTTTGTAATGTAATGTCTTACCTTGTAATGTCTTACCTTACAAATGTTATTTGTAAGGTAATGTCTTTGGTTTTATTATTTTATCTATAGTACTGGCCTCATTATTTTGTATGCTTGTCATAGTGGGCCTAATTCATTTGTCTGAAGGTATTGTTTGTGTTGATTATTTTGTCCTGTTTGGCCTCAGTATTTTGTCCAAAGGAATTTTTTTGTACTAATTAATTTGGCTCATTACTTTGCCCTCAGTATTTTGTTTTTACTATATTCTTTTAATATCTGCCTTTAAGGTGTCCTTACATGTGCAAAAGGTTTTGATCAAATAAAAGGGTTTTTTTTTTAGTATTATTGAGAATATTATCATTAATACTGAGAAGTGATTGAAAAAAGAAGCTGCATTTTACAAATAAGTCTTTATGACAAATTCATATAGTGAATTCAAACCCTGACATGTCTTGTTTTTTTTCCTTACCCCATTTTCCTTGTCCTCATCATTTCCTGAAAGCATCTCTTGTCCTGTCAAGCCTCATAATACAGTATGAGTGATTTGAGACAAATACCTGGGTGCCAAATAAATGTGCTGCAAAATACAAAAAAAGGCATTAATTCAACGTGGGTAAGACATGTCCTTATGACAAAAGAGGGGGACATTTGTCAGTGTGTACCACAGATGGCCCTGCTGGAGTATTTGACAAATTAGCCTCAGCTTGCCTGTAGTGTGTGGCATTGTTAATCTGCAAACGTTTGGCATGCGGTAGACACAGCATTTCCCCTGCCTTTCTTTTAATGACCTTCAAAACGCTGTCTATTATTCATTGCAAACGTCCTGGCAAGTGTTTTGCTGCTACTACGTAATTAAGCTGTAAATGTCTAGACTTTTTGTGTTTCACTACATTTAATGTGTAAATATTTAATCTTACATTGATCCTTGCTCATTGTATGTTTTTTTCTAATTACAGTGTTAGTCTTTAAACGTGTATTTTATTATTTATATACATACAGTACAAGCATAATATACTGTATGACTGGACAACCAAATATGGCAGTTTTGAATACATCTCAGCACCTTTCCATTTTCTAAGAGTATGACACTAAAGACAACATGTAGACAATGTTCACCTTAGTCCAAATGTAGCCTATCATCCCAGACATGGTTTGTGTGTGATGTTTATTTCTTTAGTTTTGCAATTGAGCTATGAAACGATTGTTGTTAACAGTAATGTAAATCGTATAGCTGCTAATTTAGCACTGCCCACAGTCACTCCCTAAGCACCAAGGACACATGGCTTATGTGGCAAGGCATTAAGGCCACCACAGCCTACAAAGCTAAACCACTTGTCTGTGATGGTGACACCTCCCTCCCAGATGCACTGAATGATTTCTACTCACAGCTCGAAGCACAGAATAACATGTCACTGAGGAAGACCATCCCAAGTCCCACTGACCAAGTTATTTGTCTGTCTGCAGTAGATGTCAGGAGGCCTTTGTCCAGAGTTAACCCACAGAAAGCTGCAGATCCTGACAACATACCTGGCTGGGTGCCCAGGGAATGTGCTGATCAGATTGCAGATGTCCTCACAGACATCTTCAACATTTCCCTGAGCCAAGCAGTTGTCCCTGTCTGCTTAAGAGTGACAGAATCATCACTGTGCCAAAGAAATCTTCTGTGTCCTTCCTGAATGACTATGAGCCTGTTGCACCTATCATTATGAAGTGTTCCAGCAGCTAGTCATGAAACACATAAGGGCCAATCTTCCCACCACACAGGACCCATTTCCCATGTCCCAACTGCTCAACAGATGACACCATATCTGCTACCATCCACCTTTCTCTGACCCATTTGGACAAAAAGGACAACCATATAAGAATACTGTTCATAAACTTCAGTACAGCATTCAACACAATCATACCACAACAACTGATAAAGCTGAGTTAAAAGCTAAAAGTTTCTTGGTACCCAACACACGGCTGCCTCCCATTCTCACCAGGGTTAGCCAAGCCCCTAAACCAGTATGACTCAGTACCACTGCACATAGAACTTTACAAAGCTGCATCAGTCACTTTTATATTATGGAACTTGTTTTTGCTGCCAGTATTGCTGCTATACTTGTGCTGCTATACTTGTGCTGCTACACTACACAATAGTTTACCCACCATGTTCTATGTATTTATTGTCCTGTTCTGTGTGTTTGTTGTCTTGCCCTCATCTAACACTGTTGTGTATTTGCACTTTATGTAGTCCTCTGTACTGTTCTGTGCTGCAGCATGGTCCTGAAGAAATGAAAATTTGTTCCAATGTAACAACAACAAAAGCTTGACAAAGAGATGCTTACAAACTAGAAATTATAAGGGGTGCTAAATCAGTGTGTAATGATACACAGCTGATAGTAGGTAGGACACATGACATGGTCATGTGACATGCTGGGGCTAATGGGTAATGTAGTTCAGCACCGATTTCAGCATAACCATGACAGAACCCCCACTGAAACAAGTTTGAGAGGGGTTCCTTGACAGCCAGATGAGACATGCCCCAGCTGATCAGGGTTCCTAGGAGCACCATCCACCATTGAGCTGGCAGGAGACACAATGCCCCTCACTATTCAATGAGGCAGAACAATCTCCTCTGCACAGTCAAGGGGTGTCGCAACATCCAAGAAGGAGCACGAGTGATCAACGGCCACCGGAAAGCTAGCAGGGGGAGTGAAGCCCAAAGCGGAGCCAGAGGGGGAGCAATGTTCTCCAAAACACAAGAGGGGGAGTGACATTCTCCACGAAGCCAGTGGGTTGAGTGACATTCTCTGCGGAGCCAGTGGGGGAACAACATATTCCATGGAGCCAGAGGGGAGAATGAGGTTCTGCACAAAGCAAGAGGGGGGAACAATGTCCTCTGTGCAACAAGAAGGGGAGTGATGCACACTGCAAGGCAAGGGGGAGGAGAGACATCCTCAGCAGAGCAGGGCTGCAGAGTGATGTCCTCAGTGGAAAAGGAAGGCAACGCAAGTCTGAAGTCTGAAGTGGAGCTGAGTGGTGTAGTTACATCTGGGGCAGAGCCGGGAGATGGAGTAACACCCATGGCAAGGCTCTAAGCTGTAATACCATCGTCTATGGGCCAGGGACATCCTCAGTAGAGCAAGGAGGCAGGGAGACGTCCAAAGTGTGGCAGGGAGGGTGATTAATGGTGTTAGCTGGGTCGGTAGACTCCTCCTCAAAAAGTTTCTTGAGGGGGCACATGGCATCGAGCCACTCATGAGTGACTCTAAACTTCCCTTTCCCTGTTGCTCCTACAGCAGGCAGTTCCTTTCTAGGAGGGCTTCCTCTACAATTAAAAACATCTGCTGCATCCATGTTTTAGGTCAAGCTTTCTGTCATGAACTTGGGGTTGGCAGCAATGGATGCAAGTGCAGATTTATTGATAAATGGTGCAAACAAACAACAAAATACTGAGAACAAGAATCAAAAACCTGAACCAGAGACATGAGGCAAAACATGCAAGCTGATGGGTAATATTCAGTACCGATTTCAGCATAACCATGACATTTGGTGCATTGCACTTAACACTTTAACAAAATAAAAATGCTTTATTTGCTGTTCAATCATCAAAATCAACATGTGTATGATCAATAATAATAGGTAATATAGTAAGTACAGTAGTAAACCTATAAGCACTGATAAAAAAAAATGCAACCAATGGCAATACTGTTGGCATAGTACATAGTGTTGCCACCCCAAATCCAATTTTTTGATCCTGAGCTTGAGTTACTGTTTGTGTGGTTTTCTCTCTGTGTCAGTGTGGGTTTCCTTTGCATTCTTTGGTTTCCGCCAACCTTCCACAAACATACACGTTGATGAAATGGTGTGTATTGTCATTGGTTGTTTCCTGTATGTGTCATTATTCTCAGCTGTTTTGTGTTTCACCCCTGAATGTGTTTAGTATTTAAACCCCTCATGTCTCTTTGTTCATTGCGAAGTATTGCGTGAGTTTCCCATGTACCAAGCCTTTGTCCATCGTGTTTTGTTCAATAGTTTTGATCCTGTTCTCGTCCTCGTTTCTCAATTCCTGTTTAACCTTGTTTATGGCCGTTTGCCAATCGCCTGATCTATTGCCTGTTTTTGACCACAATATTGTCACACATTCTGGATTTGTCTGCCTGTCTCTACTCTAATAAAGCTCTTATCTGCATTTGCATCCATCCTAAACCTCATTATGTGCTTAATGTGACAGAATACTTTGCCGCACTATGGATGCAGAAGAATATTCGAGAGGACAAGAAGCCCTTTATGAAAGGGAAAAGTCGAGGTCGTACAAGGATAGGAAATTCTCCCTAATTCGAGCCAGCTGGGAGGGGCTTGACATGATGTACTCCATCATGGGGTATGTCAAGGAGAAGCATTTCAACCAGGCTGGAACCATTTCCCACCCTCCCTCCCCAACTGTGGATCTCATCCAGCCTGCCGAGTTGATGGAGAACGTCGTTCAACCTCCCTGTTTGTCTGAGGATGCCGCTCAGCATCCCTGTTCAGCTGAGGATGCCGCTCAGTCTCCCTGTTCAGCTGAAGACGTTGCTCCGCCTCCCAGTGTGGCCAAGAACTCCACTTTTCTTCCCTGCTCTGCCTCGGACATTACCATGGCAGGTTCTGCTTCGGACATTGCTCCGCCTTCCTGCTCGGCTGAGGATGTCGCTCCGGCTTCCTGCTTTGCTGAGAATGTTGCTCTGCCTTCCTGCTCGGCTGAGGATTTCGCTCTGCCATCCTGTTCCGCTAAGGATGTCACTCTGCCTCCATGCTCTGCTGAAGAATTCGCTCCTTTTCTTTGCCTTGCGCCATATGTTGCTCCCCTTTCCTGCTCCACGGAGGACATTGCTCCCCCCTCATGCTTCATGGAGAGCATCGCTTCTACCTCTGGCATCGCAGAGAACTTTGCTCCCCCCTCAGACCTCACGGAGAGCGTCACTCCCCCCTCTAGCTTCATGGGGAACGTCACTTCCCCCTCAGACCCTGCTTCGTTCTTCCTGCTGGCTGTGCAGTAGCCATCGCTCCACATTCAAGCCAGGCCGGGGATATCATGTCATCTCTCTGTGGTGTGGAAGAGACTGCCCCACACCTGAACCTCAGAGAGCACACCAAGTACCTGCTAGAGGATGACAAGGTGACCTCCCAAGCCATGTTCCTGTCTGAGGTCGACGAGACGGCCTCTCAAGCCAGGTTCCTGTCTGAGGTCGATGAGACGACCTCCCAAGCAAGGTACCGGTCTGAGATTGTCGAGACAATCTCCCAAGCCAGGTACGTGTCAGAGGTTGACATCACGACCAACCAAGTTCTGCTCACACTAGTGTCTGCTGACACAGCTGACCAAGTTCAGCCTCCCTGTTCAGCTGAGGACATTGCCCTGCCTCCCTGCTGGGCTGAGGACGTCACTCTGCCATCCTATACTGCTAAGGACATCATGCTTCCTTCCTGTTCTGCTGAGGATATCGTGCTGCCTTCTCAACCCGCTGAACCTGACGACCCAGCTTCCCATGCCTGGGTGCTGTCTAGTAACCTTGGCCAGCCTGCCCCAGCCTCATGCCTACCCCTTGTCTCCTTGGGGAGCCTGCTATCTATTGGACAATGTCTGCCTTGGGACCAGAGGGGCTGTGAAGACATTTTGCCCAGAGGCCCAGGACTCTCAGTTTCTCATCCTCGTTTCTCGATTCCTGTTTAGCCTTGTTTATGCCCATTTGCCAATTGCCTGACCTATTGGCTGTTTTTGACCACGGCATTGTCTCACGTTTTGAGTTTGTCTGCCTGTCTCTATTGTAATAAAGCTCTTATCTGCATTTGCATCCTGTCTAACCCCCATTACGTGCTTAACGTGACAAGCTACTGTAATTTGTCCTTAAGTGTGAATGTGTGTGAGCAATTCAGGGAGTGTTTCCACCTCACACCCTGTGTTCCTGGATAGGGTCCAGATCCACATTGTCCCTCACCAGGACAAAGGAGATATTAAAAATAACATAGAAAATAATTCAAACACAATTGTGCACACTGGAACATCATACTAAATTAAATGTAATGGGGTGTAGTAAATAACCATATAACTGGGTTATTTAAATATGCCATCATCATTATTTTTCTTTGTCATTGTTACTTAATTTCATGTCAGTTCACTAAAGCACAAAGGAAGCCCTTTTATGTATCACTTCCTGTGTCTACCACTGATCACATGACAGACCGATAAGCGCATATTAACACTGCAGGTAGCAGTTTATAAGACTTATGTTAATTAAAATTTTATAAATTAAGAATTGTTTTTGATTATTTAGACTTTTTCTTGTTTACCAATTTTTATTTTTTAATGACCTCAAATCAAAAGATTTTACATGTGGACAGTGCCTTTTCTTAGCAGCTCTCCCTTTTGGCCCTGAATAATGAGGTATTCCCATATTTTCCACCTCTCCACCTACAAGAGTCGTGATTTCCATTTTAGTTTTCCTGTCACTCGTTTCTGCATTTGTGTTTCACTGAGCCACTGAGATGTTGGCTGCTCTTGCCATCGACATCTGTTAGTGCTTGTGATTTGGTCCTCATCCAAATCCATGTCTCTCAGGCCCTCTGTACTCTTTCATGAGGCATTTGCTCTTGATTTATCGAGAATGAAGGAACAACGTGAGCTTTCTTGCAGTGTAATTGTCCCCAATTTACACAAAGCATCTCACATTGTAATTACAAAGCGGTAAAGCACCATGTAACCAGAGCGCAGTGCTTCACTTAGCCTGTATTCATCTGCTTAAATTAAGCTTCTCATCAGCATACCAAGATTAATAAAGGTTGCATAAAGTAAAACAATAAATATAATGATTGGTGAACATAAGATTGGTGAAAAGTTGAAACTCTTGCCTTAATCTCTTCAAGTCTATAAACAAAAACTCTATAACTGACTGTACATACATCATTGATTTCTGATTAGTGTCAAGACATTAAAAAATGTTAATGACCTCACATGTAGATGTTTATATGACCCTAAATCTGACTTTTTAAGTAATGCTACTATTATTTCCATCAAACGTTTTTAGATTATAAAGCTGAAGTCAGGCTCAAAAATTTTATTTCATCAGTCACTAAATAAAATTAAATGATGTTTCTTAAACAAGACTCCATCATAGCTAGCTGAAACCTGTAGCTTAACACAGTTAACACAGTGTATCTGTGGTACCATCTGAATCAAACCTCAAACAGTTTTTAAAAGAGCTGTTTTAAAGAGATTTCAGTTTCATAAAAAAAGATTTCTTAAACAGCTAAAATGATAATGCCAGTTTTTAATAGTGCTTATTAATTATGAACTTGACCTACTGGTGCCAGTTGGAATTGCTTGGAGGCTGCAGTATCAGTTAGTTAAGTAGCATAATTCAAAAAAGTTTTAGACACTAGTATATCTTGTTATTTTATCTTTGTAAATATTGAATTTGTATGTAAAAAAAAAAAAAATAGCAGGTACTGTATAAAGTTCTGTTTGATTATTTCCATTCAGAAATTTGAAATTTGCTGTTTTGGCTAGCTAGCCGGCTTGAGCTAGCAGCTTAGCTGCATTTTGACATGATGTAGCAGACAGTGCTAATGTTAGCCTGCTTTTAGAAAATTCTTTTGATGCTCATACTTTAGAAAAGACTGAAAATTTAACAAAAAGGTATACCAATGCCAAAGATTTTAATCCAAATGTCAGTGAGCAACAAGGGTCCTTTCAGCTGTCTTTACATTAAAATTTAAATTATGTACAATAAAATTGTTTGGTTGTGTTTATTATCCTTAGATTTTAGATTATGTGGAGCATCCACCATACAAGTCCCTGTGAGTGAGCTGTTACTACAGAAATGATGATGTCTTAGAATGAGCACATTAATTTAAACCTACCATTCATGTTACATACTGTATATAATATGTATGAGTAATTTTCACATATAGTATACAGTTTATTTCTCCATAACAGACATGCTTTACCTCTTTAAAAAAAAAAAAAATAATAATAATAATAATAAAAAAATAATTACAATAAAATTTTAAAGTACACTATATGACAATAAGTATGTGGACAACTGACCATCACACTCATATAATGTTTGGACATCAAATTCCAGATTTAGCCCCCCCCCCCCCCCCCCTTTTTGCGGCTATAATAACCTCTGCCTCCACTTCTGGAAAGGCTTTCCACTAGATTTTGGAGTGTGGCTGTGAGGATTTGCTCATTCAGCCATAAGAGCATTAGTGAGGTCAGGCAGTGATGTCAGGTGAGGAGGCCTGGTGTTCTGTTAGTATTCCAATTCATCTCAAAAGTGTTCAGTGGGGTTGAGGTCAGGGCTCTGTGTAGGCCACTCGAGTTCTTCCACTCTAACTTTGGCAAACCAAGTCTTTATGGACCTCGCTTTGAATAAAAGGAGTGCTGTCATGCTGGAACAGGTTCAGACTCCTTAGTTCCTGAGAAAGGAAATTGTAATGCTATAGCTTACAAAGATGGTGAAAGCCCACAGAAGGGTGTGATGATAATATATCATACAACCCCAATTCTGAAAATGTTGGGACAGTATGGAAAATGCAAAAAAACAACAAGAAAAAGAGTGATTTCCAAATTCAGTTCACCCTGTACTATATAGAAAACACATTATTAACACATTATTTGATGTTTTACTTTGTGAATTTAATTTATTTTTGAAAATATACACTCATTTAAAATCTGATGACTGCAACACACCTAAAAAAAAAAAAAAGTTGGGACAGTTGACTGTTTACCACTGTTTAACATCACCTTTTCTTTTAATAACACTTATTAAGCGATTGGGCACTTCACCTGTGTCTTCACCAGTTGGCTAAGTTTAGCAAGCAGAATTTCCCCCATTCATCCATTATGCATTTCTTCAGCTGTGCAACTGTAGGGGGCCTTTGTTGCCTTATTTTGCACTTCATAATGTACCACACATTCTCAATCAGAGACAGGTCATGGCTGCAGGCAGGCCATGCTAGCACCTGCACTCTCTGCTTATGCAACCACACTCTTATAATCCAGGCTGAATCTGGTTTGACAATGTCCTTCCCTGTATGGCAGCATATGTTACTCCAAAATGTGTACATATCTTTCTGAATTAATGGTGCCTTTACAGATGTGCAAGTTACCCATGCCATAGGCACTGACACAACCCCATACCATGACAGATGCTGGCTTTTGGACCTGACAATGATAACAGCTTGGATGGTCCTTTTCCTCTTTGGCCCGGAGAACACGAGAGCTGTTTTGTCCAAAAACTATTTGAAATGTTGACTCGTCTGACCACAAAACACGATTCCACTGTGCTACTGTTCATCTCAGGTGAGACCGAGCCAAGATAAATTGGAGGCGCTTCTGGACAGTGTTGATGTACGGCTTCTGCTTTGCATAGTAAAGCCTAAACTTGCATCTGTGGATGCAGCGGCGAATGGTGTTGACTGACAATGGTTTACCAAAGTATTCCCAAGCCCATTTCAGGATATCCATTACAGAGACACTATGTTTTTAAGACAGTGACATCTGAGGGATCGGAGATCGTGCGCATTCAGAAGTGGTTTTCACCCTTGCCTTTTACGCACAGAGATGTGACTGGATTCTTTGAATCATTAAATTATATTGTGCACTGTATAAGGTGAAATTCCCCAAATCCTACTGATTTGTCTTTGGGGAATGTTGTTTTCAAAGGATTATTCGCTGAGGCATCCGTTGGCAGATTGGCGAATCTTGACTCTTCCTTGCTCTTGAAGGACTAGGCCTTTTTTTGGAGGCTCCTTATATACTATGATTAGATGATTGCCTCACCTGTTTCACATCACCTTCTTATTTCAACTTGTCACATTGCTATTGGTCCTAAATTGTACCTGTCCCAACATTTTTGGAACATGTTGCATGCATCAATTTCAAAATAAACATTTATCTTCAAAAAAACCTATGCAGTTGATTAGGTAAACATCAAATACCTTGACTTTATATGCATTTATTTAAATACAAGTCAAAGTACATTTACAAATCACCCCTCTTTGTTTTTAACTGTTACGCCACGGTGAACACACGGCCGCAGTACTCACCTTGCAGCACTGCCTACAAACACAGCGGACAAGGACTACATTTCCCGGCCATGCCCGCGCTCAAATTTGCCGGAATATTGAGTACGAAAACCTGTGTGGCATCATAAGTTATAAAAGGCCTCGTTAACATCAGCGTCTCGCGAAGTAAATGCTCAGCAGCCTTGTCTCTGTCGTGTACCAAGCCTTAGTGATCATATCCGCTAACCTGATCTCGATATTCACCTGTTTATTGACTTCGATTCTATCCGAGCCTCGGATTACCTGTTTGCCCGATGGCCTGAGCAAGTTTCCGTATGTACTTCGTCTTTCGTCTGTCCCACACCTTCTGGATTGTTCGTCCGCACTTGTCTCCACCAAGGTATTGTAATATTAATAGCATTTTCCATACTGTCCCAACTTTTTCAGAATTGGGGTTGTATAGTGTAGCATGATTATGAAGAATTTCAGATTTAAAAAAGAAAAAAAAAAAGGAATATCTTAGATCTTAAGATAGAGAAAACCTTCAGAAAAATAACATTTACTGAAGGCCACACTATATTTGATTACAAAATTATCTCAACAGGTTCAAAATGCATTTCACCGATGAGTGTGTTACTAACTGATGAGAAACTGCTAGATATAATCCTAAAAAATCAAACTGTATTTTATCTTACATAATAATGTTTTATCTGCATTTGGCTAGTGTGCAAAAATGTACTCTCTAATTATCTTAGACTTTAAAAAATGGACATTTGAAGTAACCTTAAAGTGTAATTCTTGTTCCGCTATAAATGTACTTTAGAGTTTTGATAGCTTGAATGTTAAAACTTTGATGCCCCAGTTCTCAAAATGTCTCTTTACCCAGATCAAAACTTATAATGCTTATAAGGTCACAAACTCAGAGTTTTGAGCCTGATTGTGTATATAAGGAACTACAAAAAATACTACAGCCTCAGAAGAGCATCTTTCATCTACAGATTACAAAACTAGTACATTCAGAAAGCCAGTGTAAGAAGTAACTCTGTCTGTGATTCACAATGATACACACTCTATTCTCTTTGATGATCATAGCTGGTAAAGTGGATGACATGATGTTAAGACACACAACACAAAGAGAGTAGTTGAGAGATGGATATCTAGAATTGTCCTTGAATCAGAATGCAAATTGAGTCGCCACCCGGTATGTCTTCTTACGAAAGATTGCATCATAAAAGAATTGCAGCTTTGGACAGGACAAACCCATTATACACTTTGGAAAAAGAAAGACGGCCACATTGAAGAGCTCTTATATGCTCTTGAATACACTTACCACATATCTTTTAAATTGCATATTTTTTTCTTTAATGTCAGAGCAGGACATAGATTTCATATATCAGATCTCAGTTTTCTATCAACATAATATTCAATTTGTACTCTAAATATTACTCAAGATGTTTAACAGATATTTAAACATAAGCCATTATCAAGGTCTGTTCCTTTTCAAAGGGAACGCCACGTTGCCTTGGCGGTTCAACATCGAGATGTTGTTCTCGCCCACATGAAGAGCTTGGGGCTCAGGTTGAACCTCAGAAAAGTATATGTTCTCCAGTGCAGTGGACAACTTTTCTAGGGGTTATAAGGATTCTACTACATGTTTCTATCCCCAACATGCACAGGGTCAATCCCATCAACATTGAGCAGGATAAAACTGGATCTTGGCATCCCCTCAAGTCTCTATGGGAGACTATTGGAGCCTATGGTAGCAGCAGCCAATGTCGTACCATTGGGCCTATTGCACAGGAGACTGTCTCAGTGATGGCGGAGAAGTTGGGGGTTTTGTCCGAGGACGAAACCTCTGAGAGTAATCAGTTGTGTCCCCGGTTTCTAGTCTTGGGTCACACTCTAGGGGTTTATCCTTATCGCAAGAGGGTAATGACAGAAACCTCTCTCACAACACAGCGGTGGTCTCAAATATTGACCTCCAGGGAGGATTATGTCCACGTCCCATGTTCAGGCAGGTGCAACTAATTCTTTTCTGGGCAGAGGGAAAGTTTTGTCAGTGAGTGCAATGTACATTCTGGGCAACTGAAATGTGGGGGCAGACATCGTGTTGAGGCAGGGGCTGAGGCCCGGGGGTTGGAGGCTCCATCCACAAGTGGTGGAGTCCACATGGCGGAGGATTGGCCAAGCGGGAGTGGATGTGTTCACCTCCGAGGAGAAAACACACTGCCTGCGTGAACGCTAAAGTATTTCTTTGATCTTGAGTTGAATTGTCCATTTAAGGTAACAGCAGAAGCGTTTTACAGAATGGTTTTACTTTTATCACTACAAAATAAGTGAATTTTGATTGTAAACATTTCCAAGATTTGAAATCATAATCAAATATTTTTAGGTATTTACTCTCCCACACAACCTAGACAGCGCAAGACCATGACTATCACAAACTTTCACAAACAAATACAATCAAATAAAGTATATGACATCACACTTTTTACCTGGGGTTATGAAACACTGCTCCGAACCACTTTTGTGTGCGGTGCCAAACATGTACAGTGTGAAATGACGTTCTTTTAGAATGTTACGACTAGATGTTTAGCAACACACACCCAATCAGAATTTGAACAGTACGGTACAGTAGCACATATTTTAGCACAGCTCTTTGAATGATTGATGAATTATAACTTGAATGATGAATGAGGAGCAGTGCTGGTGATATCAATGTCCAGTTCTCATGACGATTTCAAAAGCAGAAAGCACCTCACCACATTGTAATCCTATATATATATATATATATATATATATATATATATATATATATATATATATATATATATATATATATATATATGTAATGTTTTTACTACCATATTTTTTGAACAAGTGAAAAAGTCTGCCAGAATTGACCCACAGTGACAACATATGAGTGTCAGTCTGGATAAATAGAATGGGTTCTTCCAGACTGCCACATATATGTTTAACAATACAACAGAGGTAGCCAGATGTATGTGCCAAGGCTTTTTATTAGAATTTTTTCACAAATCTTATGTACCTAACGGATGACCTGTATGTTAGGTTTATGTATGATACATTGACCAATTTATCAATGAATAATGCTAGGAGGACCAAATAAACTGTTACTGTAGATCAACGTATACAGAATATTCCAGTTATTGGTGGGAAATATGCTTTGCTATATTTCAACCTGGACAGCTGAATTTGCATTTCAATGTTACAATTTTTTAAGACCGAATGCTAAAAGCCTTCCTTTATGTCCTTTGCGTTACAATATAGGCCCCAAAGGCAAAGAGATCAAATGCTGACTATTTAATGCAATGATTCAAGAATATCTCACTGAAGAATAGCACTGAATATTTCATGCACTTCCCTCAAGTGCACTTATTACAGTCAAGTACAAACTGATACAAGTGATCATATTCACTTACAAACTTTGACACATAAAACGAAATGCTTCAAGTGCAATGACCAAAGAGTGATTCACATCAGTGTTAAGAGCTCTGTTTATTTTCCCACATCTCCCCACCCGCTAACCTGATTAATTTTTGTTTAAGGATCATTCTTCGAGGCTGATTTAATAATAATAATAATAAGAAGAAGAAGAAGAAGAAGAAGAAGAACAAGAACAAGAAGAAGAAGAAATGGAATTATGCTCTGATGAATTGCAGTGAATTGCAATGTAAATGCCAGTGGACAGAAGCAGTCAATGATTGGATGCTAGAAATCTGAAGAGCTTCCACTAATTCATTTTCCTTTCTTTTTGAATTTGGTGCTGGAAGGCTGGCCATCTCCATCAATTTTACAGAAGGAAGTAGTCAAGGAGCCTATTGCTCTAGTCTCTGTTCACAATACATATACATTACTGGATATCTGTGTGGATGTTTATGGCTACTAATGGCCTGTTGTTTTATAGTCTGTTATTACAAATCATTATAACAGTGCTTAATTTATCTGTCATTGGATCATCATGTACTTGAACTAATCTGCATTGTTTGCATTTTTTTTTTGCATGGACTCTAATAATACTTTTTATTGTCTGTCTGATATTATCTTTGTCATGTAAGGCGAGTTGATGCAGTCGCACTATAAGCGTTTATACTTTATTAAGAGGCAGGTAGACAAATCCAAAAAAACAAAAAACAAAGGCAGAGTCAAGGTGAAAAACAGGTATGGGTCAGGCAATCAGCAAACAGAGTATACTAGGCAAAGGTGAAATACGAAATCAAGAAACTAGACGAAGTTGAGAAACTAGGATAACGAAAAACAGAACAAAAGGCTTAGTACTTCGTACAGAGCACAGAGATGCGAGGAATTAGATACACAAACAGGAACAGTTGAGAAAGATGAGGACACATTAGAGAGACAACCAATGACAAGACAAGGGAGGAGACAAGACATGAACCAAAACAAAACACACATGGTAATGTAAACAAAGACATAACCCACAAGCGTGTGCTGCTATGCGCGCTTCAGCATGCAGCACTCAGCTCTCGGGGGAAATCCCTGAAAATCTTACAGTGTAGATACCAGAAATTTAATTACAGTGCAACTTTAATATTCCGTATACGATGAAATGATATTGGGAAGTAACCATAAAATAAAATGGCAAAACATGTACCAAAAAAGACAACATGTACCAACCCTCTCTGCAGTTAAATCCTGGCCATTAGGGGTGGTATAAGTGAGGCTGCACTTACACCAAACAAATGCAAAGTAGTGGAATGCACTTTGCTTCAATTCCAATTTTACTAGAATTATCATAACTGAGGGGGCACGGTGGCTTAGTGGTTAGTAGGTTTGCCTCAAACCTCCAGGGTTGAGGGTTTGATTCCCGCCATGGCCCTGTGTGTGTGAAGAGTTTGCATGTTCTCCCCGTGTTTCAGGGGCTTCCTCCGGGTTCTCCAGTTTCCTCCCCCAGTCAAACGACATGCATTGTAGGTTGATTGGCTTGTCCATAAAGTGTCTGTAGTGTATGAATGTGTGTGTGATTGTGCCCTGTGATGGATTGGCACCCCTTCCAAGGTGTCCTGTGTCCTGTGGGGGGGTGTTAAATACACAGAATAATCAGAGGGTAAATGGGAACAGATGTGAGTGATTATGACACATGAGGGAAACCAGTGACAAGACGTGGGTGGGGACAGGACATAAACCATAACAAAAATACGTGGTAACATAAACAGAGACATGTCAATGTGGAAGCATGTGGAAGCATGTGGAAGCAGCACTCAGCACTCTGGGCAAAATGTTTACACAGAGCCCGAGGTCCTGAGGCATTCATTGTCCATGCAGTAGATGGTGCCCTGAGGAATTTTTTTTTTGTTTTTTGTAATTAGTATATCATGGGAAAAAAATAATTTTCTTTCCATAATTTCATTCAAAAAGTGGGACTTTCATATATTCTAGATTCATTACACATAAAGTGAAATATTTCAAGTCTTTATTTTGTTTAAATCTTGATGATTACAACCTACAGCTCATAGAAATCAAAAGTCCAGTATCTCAAATATTAGAATAAAGAATTTATAATACCGAAATGCAGACCTCAGAAGAGCTCTAATCATCTAATTAACTCAAAACACCTGCAAAGGCTTTCTGAGCCTTTAATCTCCCAGTCTGGTTCAATACATACAGCCACAATCATGGGGAAGATGAAAGTAAATTTTGCATTTCATTTGGAAATCAAGATCCCAGAGACTGGAGGAAGAGTGGAGAGGCACAGAATCCAAGTTGCTTGAAGTCCAATGTGAAGTTTCCAAAGTCAGTGATGATTTTGGGTGCTATCTCATCTGCTGGTGTTGGTCCATTGTGTTTCCTCAAGTCAAGAGTCAATGCAGCCATCTACCAGGAGATCTTAGAGCTTCATGCTTCCATCTGCTGACAATATTTATGGAGATGCTGATTTCGTTTTTCAGCAGGACTTGGCACCTGCCCACAGTGGCAAAACTACTAGTAAATGGTTTGCTGACCATGGTGTTACTGTGCTTGACTGGCCAGCCAACTCGCCTGACTGTTTTATGTACATGTATTGTCAAGAGGAAAATGAGAGACACCAGAACGAACAATACAGACGAACTGGAGGCCGCTGTCAAAGCAACCTGGGCTTCCATAACACCTCAGCAGTGCCACAGGCTGATTGCCTCCATGCCACGCTGCATTGATGCAGTAATTCGTGTAAAAGGAGCCCTGACCAAGTATTGAGTGCATAAAGTAACATACTTTTCAGAAGGTTGATATTCATGTATTATAAATTCTTTATTCTAATATTTTGAGATAGTGGATGTTTGATTTCCATGAGCTGTAAGCCGTAATCATCAAGATTAAAAAAAAAAGGCTTGAATTTTATATATATATATATATATATATATATATATATATATATATATATATATATATATATATATATATATATATATATATATATAATATATATTCCATGAATGCAGCCTTGTGTGTGTGATAGGTTGCCCCACATCCTTCTTATTATGCCATCAAAGAGATCTCGTGATATAATCCATCGCTCAACCGAATAATTTTATTGTTAAGCAATTAATACATGTTACATTTTAGCCCTCCCATCTGATATTACAACCAGCCATCATTGCTCAGCAGAGGCATTCAGAAATATGAGGCCTGATTTAAATTAGCCTATAAATTTATCTTATTCGTCCATTTAGTCCGAATCAGCCTTGATCTGGCTGCTAAATGTAACTCTTATTGTGGCCCAAACTAAGATTGATGTCTTATTTGCAATTGTATTAGTTGTCTTTTGTCCTCAAAACATGCCAAAAACATGTGCCTTCTGGGAAACATCTCTCAACCCAAAATTTGGGTGACAACTTAACAATTAGTGATTTAGACAAACAATTTACTAAATACTATGTTTTGCAGTTGCCCCAAATTTCCAGGCCCAATGGTTGCTATTTTTAATGAATCCACATCTCTCCGCAGTGCTGCTGCTTCATTGCATTTTGCTTTTGTTCATCTCCTTTTGTTTTAGCAGCTACTCACCGAGCCACCCATGACTCACCACTATTCAGCTGCTGCTCCTCGATTGTTTGTAATTTAGTCCTAGCCCCTGGCTGTTTGTAGTTTACATTTTGTAGCCACTGTGTTGCTATATTATAACAGTTTACAGCACATCCCTCAAAATACTGTTTCACAAGCTACTGTTGAAAAATCCTTTTGCAATTTAAAACTCCACTTTAATCTTTGTCGCTGCCTCAGATTTTCCACCTATGCCACACGTATTGTGTCATACTTTTTTGTACACAGGGACAATGTAGTATTATATAAACTGCTGCACAACATTAGGAGAAAAACAGACCCACCTAATTGCTACTTTTAATATAATAGTAGCACCAAATCAAATTATCCAAATATCACCACAAGTCCATATGTAATCTTATATTGCAATACGTAGATGTACTGATGATATCGCTTGAAAAAAGAAAATAATTTTACCTTTGAAATCTAATTGACTAATAAAGTAGGAGAAGCAATTTTTTTTTCATTCTTTAAAACACATATTAATTAGATTCCATGATTATTACCATTGAAATGTCTGCAAATATAGTTATAAGAAACCATTTTCCCCCCATCATTCCTAAATGAACTCCTGCAATATACCGTCCACTCTTTAAGTATTGGAACGGCAGGGCCAGTTCTCTTTTTTTTGCTATACATTGAAGACATTTGAGTTTGAGATCAGAAGATGGATATGAGAGGACAGATCAGATTTTCAGCTTTAATTTCCTGGTATTTAAGTATATGTGCTAAACTTAGAACATGGCACCTTTGGTGGCAGACCACCCAATTTGTAGGTGAGCAAAAGTATAGGAACAGATAGTCTTTAAGTAAATTAAAGTAAATAACACTTAATATTTGGATGCATACGGCCTGATCAAAAAGACCCAAGCCCGCGGGTCACTGCAAGACACTCGAATCCGGGGTGGAATGAACATCCAGGCTGTAATAATGAATGATTGTGTGTGGCGTAGACCACCCTGCAGCAGCACACACATCCTGTAAGGATACCCCTTTGGACAAAGCCTTCACGGAGGCGACCGCCCTAGCGGAATGAGCCCTTATGCCCAGAGGCGTAGCGAGACCGCGCGCCTCATAAGCAATCGAGATTGCTTCCACTATCCAATTAGAGATGCGCTGCTTTGACACAGCATCACCTCTACTGTCGCCGCCAAAGCAGACCAGCAGCTGCTCCGACTTACGCCATTGGCCAGAGCGGTGGATGTAAGTACAGAGAGTCCTTACTGGACACAGCAGGTGCATTCTTTCTTGTTCCGGTGTGGGCAGTGGAGGAGGGCAGAAAGCCTGCAACAACACAGAACAACATCTCGATGTTGAACTGCCAGTTCCCTGGATCGTGCTAGAATTAACCAGTTGTCCAGGTAGTTTAGTACACGGATGCCCTGGAGTCACAGTGGAGCCAGAGTCACATCCATGCACTTTGTGAAGGTGCGAGGGGATAAAGCTAGTGACATTTCTATGTGGAAATATGCACCTTTTAGATCTATCTTCACAAACCAGTCCTCAAACTGAATCTGTGGAATGATAAGTTTGGGCGTCAGCATCTTGAACCTGTATGTCTGAAGAGTACAGTTCAGATGACGCAGATCTAAAATTGGCCGCATACCCCTATTTTTTGCAGACCAGGAAATAACGGCTGTAAAAACCTCCCTCCCTCAGGGAACGAGGTACATGTTCTATGGCCCCTTTGTCCAAGAGGGATCTTACTTCCTGCGCTAACATCGGGCTCTGGTCTGTGCTGACTACTGTGGTGAACACACATCTTAACCGGGGGGGTCGAGCTATAAAATGGACCCGGTAACCCTTTTCTACGGTAGACAGAACCCATGGAGACACATTTCGCAGTAGTTTCCATGCTGCCCGATGGTCTTTTAGTGACGTTAACTATTCCACATTCTATTGGAGGGAAAGCATCAGATTTTCATTGCCCTGTGACAGCTTGCTGACCAGAGAACACTGAAAACTTGGGGATCGCCTTGGCTAGGGGAGGCCCTACAGTAGCACTGGGGGCTACCTGCCCTAACAACCTCATGTCCCCTGATACGTCCCTCCACGGCCCCTCAGGACCGCTCTTCTTTGCCTGCTTGGCCTTTATGACCATTCTCAGATCAGGCCTAGTAGCAGGCTGCGACTGTGGCCGCCCGGTTCCCCTGGCTGTCTGCGGGGGTTGGCGGGCTGCCATACTCGCCTTCTGGGTCTCCCTCGCACTAGTGCTGGCCCGGGCTCTACTCATGGATGCCTGGGTGAGCTCGAGACAACAGGGAAGGAACTGGCTGAATGCCGCCATATGTCAAACTCACTCAGCAGGTCTGCTTGGTAGGCCTGCAACACTATCATTGTCTGCAGTGACCCACAAGCAAGACTGCTATTGCATAGGCCTTGCCCACCAATGCCACGGTGGCCTTACATGGTGGTTTGGATGGTAAAGCCGGCCCCCTAATTACCTGCTGTCGATGGAGGGAGGTAGCTCGCAAGCACTTCCTCCACCTTAGGTATAGCAGCCTGATATTTTGTCTTGCACTTCTGGAAGAAAGGGGAGTTTCTGCAGTGTGAGGGATTTACTTTCACTGGGGAGAAAAAGGCTCATCCAGCCTTAGTAATCACTTCAAGCAGCTCTTTATATGCTGCTCTTAGTTTTTAGCACATCCTATATACAGTGTGTATCTGTTTTGAATATTATCTCATTCCAAATAATGAATTTGTATTTGATTACATCCCTAATGTAGGGTCGGCCTACTGTACAGTAACTGGACAAAGATTTCCAACATATTAAATGTCTCTGTTTATTTTGCGTATCATCTGCTCTGATCATCAGTTATGTAACCTGCTTCAGGCGTTCAGTTTGTGATATACAGAACGTGTCCTAATTGGAACATCTTTGCAATGAATTAGAGCCAGTGAGATATTGCAACTTGGGTTGACTGTCAATCTTGATCTATTTGAGAGGTGTGAAATAAAATAACAAAAAGCCGAATTCAAGTGAAAACAAAGGAAAAAAAAAACAATAAAAAAACTCTGGAATATATTCATTTCAGGACAAGAAAGAGTGATCACCTTTGTGTGATTTTGGGCTATTTACTAGGAACATGAGGAGCACTTGAGAGTGAATACCATTTGATGCATTACATCAATTTTACTACTTTGATGGATTATATCAATTTTACTTCTGCAAGAGTAGCTCATTTTTGTGTACTCGTAATCACATGCCATCCTTCATCTCTTATTTCAACATGTACACACACATCCTCCACCAGGAGGGTCCCAGAGCATGGAACAGACCTTCAGGTTAAAAGTCCATCAGGAATGTTAATATTTATCCTCCATGGGATTTTCCGGGATTTTAAAATAAATGTTACAGCTGCATTGCTATGAAATCAAATGAGGCATCCTGATTCATTGGGACAGAGCACGGCTAAGTGGTAAATACTACAGAAGGGTTAATAATGGTTTACCTAACATAATAAGATGTGTATTGTCTCATCACACCATGACTGACACCAACACACACACACACACCTGACTATCCTTTACCAGAGGACGTTGTGGAAGGGCACAACAGCAGGACCATCTGGTATTCATGTAGACTAAGAATAAAACCTCCTCCTCATCATTATTTCTTCACTTCTGACTTCAATACAGGTTAGTCGGACAAATACTGAGGATCGTTTAAGACACATGGCTTTTGACAGATGCATGACTAATGAAAAATAGGTGCTAATATGAGCCAAATTAGGACAAAGTATAGGAAATAAAGGACCAGTGTTTCCCAAATTAGATTGGATTATGGACATTGTCAGGGCGTTATGGAGAATATGAGCATACAGTATGGGTCAAATTAGGACAATTTACAGGCCAATAGGAGTTAAATTAGGAGAAAACATGGGCCAATATGAATTAAATGAAACAAATTAGGGACCAATATTAGTTAATTTATTGCAGATTTGGTGTTAATATCACGCAGATTACAACAAAGTAAGTGCCAATGTAAATCAAATATGGTGAGGTCAAAAATCATTACTTAATAATTGTTCTTAAACTATAAAAATATGTAGTTTTAAGGGGTAACTTGAGAGGTACACCTGAACTACTATCAAATATTTATTTCGCTATTGGCCACATCTCTGTATTACATATTTAAGCAGGGACACCAAAATTCTTTTTAAAAAAATCCTTTATAATCTGGCTTTGTTTTTATATAAACATGTCAAAAAGTGAATATATAGAGTATATTTGACATGTGCACATGAAATCATCTGGCACATTGATCTGCTGGGAGACATCTTCACAGGTGTTTAAAATTCTCACTTGAAGGCAGGGATAAAAGCACAGCCTCATTAAATCTCAAGCAAGGCTTTTAACATGGACTGTTAATTGGGAGACTTAACACCACTGATTATAAAAACATAAACAGTAGATAGGAATATGATCAAGCATATTTGTAAAAAAAAAAAAAATGTCAGTGCTTGTTAGTTCTTAGGGTTTAAAGGAGTGTTTTAGAAAAAAAAACTACATTGCATCATCTTAAACTATACATATGCTCATGTGTTTAATTAGTAATTTATATGGATTTGTAATCCATAATACCATCCATCCATTTTACATACCGATAATTCTACACAGGGTCGCCTATCCCAGGGAACCCAGGGCACAGGGCTGGGGACACCCTGGGTGGGGTGCCAGCCCATTACTGGTCACAATTGCACACACCTTCACACACTATGGACGATTTGAATCAGAATCAGAATGAGCTTTATTGCCAAGTGTGCTCACACAAACACAAGGAATTTGACTTTGTAAGTGAAGCTTCCAGTGCATGCACAAATATGACAGCAAGACACACAAGAATAAAAAAAAAAAAGAAAGAAAGAAAATAAAGAATGCATGATCTCGGGGGAGGCCCACGAGGCACACGGAGAGCATGCGGAGGTGAGATTTGAGCCCCAAGCCCCAAAGGTGTGAGGTGTGTTGCTAACCACTAAACCAACGTGCCCCCCAACCCACATAATCCATAGTACGACAATAAAAATACAGACAGGGTCAAAACCAGGAAACATGGAAGCAGAAAACAAGGCTCAGACTCAATATTAAAGGCATGATAAGACTTTGTAAAGAGTAACAGAAACAACAGGGTAGAAAAAAAAACAAAAAACACAAAACAGGAGAATACATTAGGGTAATCAACCCAAGATAGGTTGGAGCAGAGACAGGATTAGAACAAAAAAGCAGAAGGCAATGTAAACAAAAACAACCCAAAACAAAACTTGTCATACTCAGAACTGTGCCACTCATTGATTGGGGAATTCATGACAATATTAGTTGCTAACTTTATCAGCATATACAGTGCCCTCCACTAATATTGGCACTCTTGGGAAATATGAGCAAATAAGGCTGTGAATAATTATCTTTATTGATTAACCTTTTAATCTTTTGTTAAAAAAAATCACAAAAATACTCTCATGGATATCAAACAATTGCAAACACAAAACAGGTTTATCCAAAAAATGAAGTTTCTTAAATATAAGTGTGCAATAATTATTGGCACCCCTATCAATTCATATGAGAAAAATATATTTGAAGTATATTCCCATTGATATTCTACATTTTTTATTACACCTGGGTGACTAGGAACAGGAAATTGTTCAACCATGGCTTCCTGTTTCAAATGCTTATAAATATGAGGTAACACATAGGCCAAATTCCCTTAGTTGCTCATAACAAATTGGTAAGACCAAGGAATATAGCTCTGATGTGTGACAAAAGGTTGTTGAGCTTCACAAAATATTAAGTGGCTATAAGAAAATAGCACAAGCATTGAAAATGCCCATTTCCACCATCAGGGCAATAATAAATAATAAGTTCCAGTCAACTGGAAATGTTATGAATCAACCTGGAAGAGGCTGTGTGCTTATATTATCTCAACCCACTGTGAAGAGGATTGTTTGAGTGACCAAAAAATCTTCAAGGATCTAAACCACTGGCAACAAAAGTGAGTACACCCCTAAGTGAAAATGTACAAATTGGGCCCAAAGTGTCAATATTTTGTGTGGCCACCATTATTTTCCAGCACTGCCTTAACCCACTTGGGCATGGAGTTCACCAGAGCTTCACAGGTTGCCACTGGAGTCCTCTTCCACTCCTCTATGATGGCATCACAGAGCTGGTGGATGGTAGAGACCTTGTGCTCCTCCACCTTCCGTTTGAGGATGCCCCACAGATGCTCAATAGGGTTTAGGTCTGGAGACATGCTTGGCCAGTCCATCACCTTCACCCTCAGCTTCTTTAGCAAGGCAGTGGTCATTATCATGCTGGAATACTGCCCTGCGACCCAGTCTCCGAAGGGAGGGAATCATGCTCTGCTTCGGTATGTCACAGTACATGTTGGCATTCATGGTTCCCTCAATGAACTGTAGCTCCCCAGTGCCGGCAGCACTCATGCAGCCCCAGACCATGACACTCCCACCACCATGCTTGACTGTAGGCAAGACACACTTGTCTTTGTACTCCTCACCTGGTTGCCGCCACACAAACTTGACACCATCTGACCTAAATAAGTTTATCTTAGTCTCATCAGACCACAGATCATGGTTCCAGTAATGCATGTCCTTAGTCTGCTTGTCCTCAGCAAACTGTTTGCGGGCTTTCTTGTGCATCATCTTTAGAAGAGGCTTCCTTCTGAGACGACAGCCATGCAGACCAATTTGATGCAGTGTGCGGCATATGGTCTGAGCACCGACAGGCTGACCCCCCACCCCTTCAACCTCTGCAGTAATGCTGGCAGCACTCATACGTCTATTTCCCAAAGACAACCTCTGGATATGATGCTGAGCACGTGCACTCAACTTCTTTGGTTGACCATGGCGAAGCCTGTTCTGAGTGGAATCTGTCCTGTTAAACCGCTCTATGGTCTTGACCACCGTGCGGCAGCTCAGTGTCAGGGTCTTGGCAATCTTCTTATAGCCTAGGCCATCTTTATATAGAGCAACAATTCTTTTTTTTCAGATCCTCAGAGAGTTTTTTGCCATGAGGTGCTATGTTGACCTTCCAGTGACCAGTATGAGGGCGTGTGAGAGCGATGACACCAAATTTAACACACTTGCTCCCCATTCACACCTGAGACCTTGTAACACTAACAAGTCACATGAGACCAGGGAGGGAAAATTTGGACATTTTCACTTAGGGGTGTACTCACTTTTGTTGCCAGCGGTTTAGACATTAATGGCTGTGTGTTGAGTTATTTTGAGGGGACGGCAAATTTACACTACACTCACTACTTTACATTGTAGCAAAGTGTCATTTCTTCAGTGTTGTCACATGAAAAGATATAATCAAATATTTACAAAAATGTGAGGGGTGTACTCACTTTTGTGAGATGCTGTATGTTGATTTTACGCTGTCCTCTGTCCTCCATTGCAGAGCTCAGGTGCATGAAGGAAAAGCCTTTAATTTTGAGAAAGAATGGTTTATGGATATCCCAGAAACTGAAGAGCTGTACCTATATTGGTGTGACAAATTTTGTGCATGTTCAGTCAAATTGAGTGACACTCAGTTGCGTGCATTTTTCGTCCCAGAATCAGCGCCCCACATCTCATTAGCCAAAATAAAGAATAAACAGTAGAAAGACATGAGACTGTGGATCAGATTATGTAAGAGTGGGAAAATTACAGATTGGGAACAGAAACCCACCTCCAACATGTGGTACAGACTGACACTGGGAGTTTATAAAAATTCTTTCAGGAAATGTGCAAGGTTAACCGGGATGTTATTTGTCATGACAAGGGAATGTTTCTGAACCTTGGGACAAGCCCCACACCCCTAGAGATACACCCACAATTGAAGAAGATGCCTCTCGGCCTGTGGGCCCAAGGGAATCATGACGTAGGCCTGATTAGAAGTGCACCACCAGTCGTGATCATGCCCAAATCTGACTTTAGGCCCAGACAATCTCAATACCCTCTTAAATCAGAAGCCATTTAGGGCATTGGACCAGATTTCAATTCATTATTGAAGGAAGGGGTCATTGTTCCCTGTCCTGATTCGTCAGTGTGCACTCCAATATTTCCAGTGTTAGAAGCAAAAAAACAAACAAACAAAAAAAAACCTACAACCTGATGAATGGAGATTTATACAAGATTTGCAAACGGTTAATGCAGCAGTCAAACAGAGAGCTCTAGATGTGCCAAATTCTCACACTATATTAACCCAGGTTCCAGAAAATAGCGAATGGTTTTCAGTCGTAGATTTAGCTAATGCGTTTTTTCAGTATATCTCTTGATAAAGACAGTTAGTTTTGGTTTGCATTCATATTTGACAGACGTCCTTACACTTTCACCTGCTTGTGTTAGGGATATTGTGAGTCACTAACGATATACAACCAAATGCTAAAGGACAGCTCAGCACCTCTACCACTTTCTCCAGGGCACAGTGTGAAACTGACACCATTAAATTGTTGCAGCATCCTGCCAAGGAAGGGAACAAAGGCAGTCTCTCCAAATTACAGTATGTACAAAAAGAAGTGAGATTTCTTGGGTCATGACATTTCTGCAAAGGGAAAGAAACTCTCGGCTGAAAGAGTATCTGCAATCCAGAAGATTCCCAAGCCTCGGACAAAGAAACAGGTTCTAACTATCCTAGGTATGTGTTCATATCACAGAACTTTTATTCTAAACTATACCATTATAGAAGCACCACTCAGAGAGATGGCATATGTAACAGGTTGGACAGCTCATTCTCAGGTAAGCTGGATCCAGTCACTGCAGAGTTTCCCCCGTGCGTAAGTGCAATAGCAGCAGCTGAGAAAGCTGTGGTGTCATCCAGAGACCTGGTAGGTAACTCGGAATTGACCCTTCTGGTACCAAATGAAGTGTCATTACTCATGCTTGAACAAAAGACCTCACACCTTTCCACCCAACGGTGGCTGCACCATGACACTATACTACTAGAAATGCCGAATGTCACTATAAAACGATGTACTGTCCTTAACCCTGCTACTCTCCTTCCAACAGAGGAAGATGGGGAACCACATGACTGTGTTGTACTGACTAACGAACTCTGCTCCCCTAGAGTCGACCTGAAGGATATTCCATTGGAAAACCCAGATCTGATCCTTTTTGTGGACAGGTCTGCGTCATGTGACCCAGAGACGAGGTAAAAATCGAGTGGGCTATGCAGTAGTAACAGCACATGAGACGGTCTGTCAGGAAGTCTCCCCTCAAACCTTTCAGCACAAACAGCTGAAATATATGCCCTCATAGAGGCATGAAGACATGCTTAGGGACAGTCAGTAAATATCTACACAGACAGTAGATATGCCTTTGAGTTGGTACATGATTTGGGGACAATTTGGAAACACAGGAACTTCCTGACGAGTTCAGGAGCACACATAGCCCACCACAAACTAGTCTCGGAGCTACTGTACACAGTCCTACTCCTCAAAACTATTGCAGTATGCAAATGTGATGCACACACTAACAAATTAGACCTTGTTTTCCTAGGAAAGCTTGAGCAGATAGTGCAGCAAAGCAAGCAGCTGCATCTATGGTCCCAAAACAAACAAAGAAAACAAAACACAAAGAAAATAATCATTCCTTTACAGCTTTCAGACCTCCAAGCATGGGCTATGCAGACGAGGAAAAGGCTGTGTGGCGCAAAGCAGGCTGCACGGTTGTTGACTGAGTTTGGCGGTGCCCCCAGGGCTGTCCTTGTCTTCAAAGTTGACGCATGGCAGGGACCATGCGTCAAAAGGGGGAATGATAGCTGTGGTAAAGCACTGGTTTCTCTAATTACTCTAAAAAAAAAATACAAAATTTTACGATGTTTGCGCAACTCATAACGTGGGTTGAGGTTTGAAGGTAGAGAAGGCCATGTCCCTATGTCCAAACAGGACTCAGACACTGTAGCAAAGGTGTTGCTGAGAGAAGTAATTCCTAGATGGGGAACTCCCACAAAAAATCTCCAGTGATAATGGCACACCTTTTGTGAGCGATGCCCTGAAGTAGGTGGGTGAATATTTGGGTATTGAATTAAAGCAGCACTGTGCATATCATCCAGCTAGTGGTGGGGTGGTAGAGAGAGAAAATGGGACATTAAAAAACAGACTCAGCAAATGCTGTTCTGAAACAGGCTTAGGATGGGCTTAGCCCCTTTGGGATACTGTTTGGGAGACCTCCACACACAGGAATTGGACCTGTGACAGCTCCTCTTCCTGATGCTACAGCATGTGATGATGCAATGTTAAATTACTGTGCAACATTGTCCTCTGCTCAGCACTCTATCCACAAGCAGGTAAAGGCAGCACTTCCAGCTCCAGCCACGGGTCTGCTGCATGGTCTGAAGCCTGGAGAGTGGATTGTGATCAAGGACTTCCGCAGGACCAGGTGGAACAAGCCATGGTGGTCTGGGCCATTCCAGGTTCTCTTTGTCACTCATTCAGAGGTGAATGTCAAGCAGAGAACCACATGGATGCGTGCGAGCCACTGCAGGAGGGTGCCAGAGCCAAGCATTGAGCTGGAGAAGACGGGACTGCAATAGGAGAACTAGACCGTGATTCTCTATCAAGAGGCCTCTAGGAGGACCTACGCTCACGAACAACGATCTGCATATACACACCCACACACATGACACACTGCACTCAAACACACATTCTCACACCAAGTGGTATCTAGTAGCCTGTGAAATCATGGACATGTAGTTTTTGGAGAAAATGTTGAAGACAAGGAAACTGTACTCTTAGGAGGACTGAACTTCATTAGTGTGTACTATATAGCCACATGACCAGGACAGAGGTTAGACGACGTAACTTTGCTACCTCACCTCTCACAAGAGTAAAAACAAATAATAATAATAAATTATTATAAAACTGTATCTGATCCCTCCGTGACCACGGCATAAGTTAATCTCCCGCCTATGTCACATCACAACAGGCCATCAAGGAGAGAGGCACAAACCCATCCTCCCATCCCCCAGGACACTCCACAACCCGGACTGCCACACACATGCCACTCTTACCCTTTTTTTTGATACATTCATTGTACATTCAACTCATAATAGATGTGTTTGTGTGTCAACTAGTGTGTGATGCCCTAAAAAAGCAAGGCGTGCAGTGTAATACCAGCCCAGTGCAAAACCCAGGCCACTACACCCACGCCAAACTTACCTTGTGTGGTTTTTTTCATTCTTTGTTTAAGCTCTTAATAGATGTGTATGTATCTTAGCTAATATGTGATGCATAAAAAAGTGAGGCATGCAGTGCTGAATCAGCCAAAGGCAAGAAATCCAGGGTGAAAGGGTGCGGGAAGATGGCTTGAAGGCATACACCCAAGGCCCCAGGGCCTACACCACACCGCACCAGACAGGGACTACGAAGCCATGGCAACTGGGGTCCCGAAGCAGGGAAAGAGAAAAAAAAAAAATCATTATATGTATTTAACTAGGTTTAATATTGATCAGTGTTGTTACGTCTTCCTAATCGCCCTCCCCCCAATCATATGTGGAAGTTGATGGAGGTGTATCGTTGAAGTTGGTTTCAGACAAAGAAGATCAGTGGATTCATGACTGTTGGAAGGTAATGAGAGATGACCTAGAGTGGTATAATTGTTTTGATATATATTTTTTTGAGTGGAAGTGGACAGGTTTTCCATGGAGATGTAATTTATTGGTAAGTTTTTCCAAGATGCAATATGTATTGTGTTCCTTGATTTCGAGTTCATGAGGAAAGTTTTCTTGGCGATAGTTAGAGCATATGGACATGTCACCTAATATACAGAGGGATGGAGACATTGTATGTTTCTGTAGGGTAGTCAATTTAATTCTTGAGGTCTTATTTTTCAGGTAGAATTTAGTAGTGATTGAGTCTAGTGATTTAAACCAGGTGAGGGTGGGTTGTGTTTGGAATCATTGAGAATAAATAGTTTAGTTTAGGGAGTTAAGTCATTTTAATTACTGATATTCTGCCCATAATGGATAGTGGCAAGTTCATCCAGCATTGAAGATCATTGTCTATTGTTTTGAGTAATGGAGTAAAATTAAGTCCAAACAGCTCTGACAGCCTGGGGGAAACATTAATGCCTAAGTATGTGATGTGATTGGTGCATAGAGGGATAGGTGATGTCTGGTATGTCAAATTCAACCTTTTGGGATGTAATGAAAGAATAGTGAATAGTGAAGGGGAGAGTGGACATCCTTGTCTAGTCCCCTGGTGCAGTGTGAAGCTACGTGGTGTTGGTCCATTGGTGATGATAGTGGCTGAAGGTGATGTATACAGAATTTTGATTCAGTTAATAAATGACTCCCCAAAACCAAAACTCTCCAATGTGGAAAACAGGAATTTCCAGTTAACCATATCAAACCAAATGCTTTTTCTGCATCGAGAGTTACTATGGTGGTTTTTGCTTTCTGAATTGATGAGTAATACATTAAGTTAAAAACGTCTGCATGTGTTCGTGGATGCAAGTTTACCTTTAATGAAACTGGTTTGATCTGGATGGTTTATAGATGGCATGACTTTTTCTATTCTATGGGCTAGTGCTTTGAAGATGATTTAATATCTACATTAATTAGAGAAAAGGGATGATAGCTTGACGGTAATGTTGGGTCTTTATAGGGTTTGGGAAGGAGTGAAATTGTGGCTGTGTTCATGTTAGCTATAAGTTTTGATTTTTGTTTTGATTCACTTATCATTTGGATGAAGAGTGGTGATATAATGGCCCAAAAGTGTTTGTAGAACTCAGCAGGGAATCCATCATGACCTGGTGCTTTATTGTTCGGCATGAGCTTTAGAGCATTACAAAGTTCATGTTGTGTTATGGGTGATTCCAGGCTATTTATTTGATGTTGACTTAGTTGTGGCAGATTAATACTGTTGAGAAATTTATTGATGTCTTTCTGATTGAGGTCTTTTTCTGACAAGTATAATTTACTGTAAAAAATTTGAAAGATTTGATTTATTTCTTCCTGTGAGTTGGTGGACCTCCTTGCTGTGTCTGTAATAACTGGGATTGTTGTTTTTTCCTCATATCATTTGATTTGATTTGCCAAATATTTACCAGATTTATTACTGTGATGAAAGTCTTCTTGTATCAGCCTATGTATCAGGAATTGGGTATGTTTATTGATTAATTCATTTAGTTTACATTTATAGTTTCTTAATTTATTATGTTTCTTCTGTTGTGTTATTTATATTGATGTCTTCTAGTTTTTGATTTTTTGTTCCAGTTCTGCTTCTTGTTCCTTTTCTTTCTTTCTTTTTTTTTTTTGTAAATGGACAATGAGATTAGTTTTCCTCTTAGTACTGCTTTCCCTGCTTCCCACAGAAGAGACTGGGATGATTTTTGAGTGTCATTCATTTCTAGAAAGCATGTCCACCCTCTTTAAAAATAACAGTCAAATTTGGGGTCTTTCAGAAGAGATGTGTTAAAGTGCCATCTGGTAATGAGTAACTAGTTATATTCCATTTTAATGTTACAGGGGCATGGTCACTAATGACTATTGGTTGGATCTTTGATTTAGAAATATTTGATATGATAGAATTACTGGTGAGAAATAAATCAATGCAGGAATATGAGTGGTGGACTGGTGAGAAAAATGAGTATTCTTTAGCATTTGGATGCTGTAGTCCCCAACTATCGCCAAGACCAAAATCACTCATGAACTGTTTTATGGTTTCTGCAGATTGCCAAATAAGTTTATTGCTCAAACTATTAGATCTATCTATTGTTGGGTCAAGTACTGCTATTATGACTGGACAGTTAGAAAAGTTTGAAATGGAGGGGAAAAAAAGTCTGAAAAAAATGGGCCATCTGTGTTTGGGCCATATAGATTACCAATTGTAATTGGGCTATTATTAATTGAAATGTTTATGATAATGAAACGTCCTTTGTGGTCTATAATGGTGGTGTTATGAACAAATGAAATGTTTTTTACTTATAAAAATGCTCTTTGTTTTGTGTTGTAGTGAGCCAAGAATAAATGATTGTACTGTGATGATTTAATTTTGTTGTGATCTGATTCAGATAGATGTGTTTCTTGCAGAAGGAATATGGCAGCTTGTAGTTTATTTAAATGGTTCAAAATTTTGATTGTCTTTGTCTGAGAACCAAATCCACGAATGTTCCAGGTTAGAAAAGTGATATGTTTACGCATTGTGTAATACATGTCTGAACCTGTCCACAAAACACTTAAACAAGCACAAAATCCAGAAAATTTATTTAAAAAATAAACAAAAAAACAACAACAAAAAACATTTGTCTCATGTTCGACTAAAGCTGGTAACTCAGAATTTCTACCCTCTGACTAGAAAAAACACACAAAAAACCTTGGAATTCATTCTTGGAAAGTTGGGAAGGTGTCCTCAACCTGGAGTTCAGGATATGATTTCATGTTACCATGGCCACTCACACTATCAACACTAAATAAATTTTAATTTTGCTACTCGTCAAGGATTGGTCACGGGGATGGATGTAAGTGCATATGTAGTTTATTTACAGTGAACACACTAAACACAAAGACCATGAAACATTAACAGGGAATAACGAGGCAAGGTAACAACTACAACATAACATGAGTAGAAGACAGTGACAAATGACAACAAACTTAAATACTACTTTAATACTAGTGCTCATTAAACCAAAATGCAAATCAGATGCAAACAGTCATGTGATGTGAGTGCCATGATTAGGTGAGGTGCAGTGGCTAATGGGAATCGTAGTCCTGTGTCGCATTTGGAGCAACCATGGCACTACTTTAAATGAGTTTATAGTAATACTACTTTAAATCAAATGACACAGATATTTTACTTTGTTAAATCTATAACATTGATAAGTAAAAACATCATAAACTCAATAATGTTAGCTAGATGGCTAACAAAACACACGTTTTCATGGTGGTGTCAGTGATTATTCCCACTTTGTAGGTTGAATGCACCAAGCTCAAAAATAATGTAATCGCAAATTCTGAGCTCATTAGAATGCAGCATTACATTGTAACCATGAATGTTTTATTTCCTTAAACAATGTATGTATTCATGAATAAACATCACTTAAAATCTTGCACTTGGCACCCATAAATAAAAAAATGCACCCATAAATAAAAAAATTCTAAAATGTTTATTTAATTTATTTACCTACAGAATACATAAACTTAAGATTTCAAGTGTTATGAACTCAAAACCATGATTTAATAAAATAACTCACTCTGGTCTTTCTTTGATATGATTGGCCATGCAAGGATTTCTGCCTGGCAATAAGTGAACTGATGCACTGATTGGTAGATAATTGCAAAAGGCGGTCCTCTTCGTCTTGTCTGTTGCTGGTACAGGTGTAGTTAAATTCTTGTAGAGGATGTTTTGTAAATAAAGTTACTTTTTGCAAAAAAGTGCTAATTTCCCCTATGTATGGAGACTTTTGGGACACCCTGTATTTAAGTACA
Source organism: Ictalurus furcatus (assembly GCF_023375685.1). Lineage (NCBI taxonomy): Eukaryota > Metazoa > Chordata > Actinopteri > Siluriformes > Ictaluridae > Ictalurus > Ictalurus furcatus. Next base: position 3,325,742 of record NC_071277.1, on the reverse strand, counting down.
CTTAAAATAGACACCAAGTTAAGTGAATGTAATTATTTAAACACACGGGTTCCTCGATAGATTTGTGGCTAGCATGCGGCACTCTCACTACCGTGATCTGAGTTTGATTCCCATTCGGTGAACTATAAAGTATGCTATATGAACACCAAGTTAAGTGAACTTAACAGTTTAAGTACAGTCTACATGATCACCAAGTTAAGTGAACTTAAATATTCATTGGGAGACCCCATTCCTCAATTAAATTGAGAGAACAAGTTAAGTCAATCAATTGAGTACAGTCAACTTGTTAGGGTTTTCAGTGTAGATAGATAGAGAGAGAGAGTGAGATAGCTTTATGATACTTAATCCCTGAGGGAAACTGTTTTGTTGCGGCAGAACAATAAGCAAATTACCAGGAAACTGACAATGTACAGAGAACACAAAATAGAGTACCCATATGGCAGTAACCTACAGTAAATAAGAATTAAATCAAAAATAAAATGCTAAGCAGCAACAAACGTAAGTAAAGTGGTTGTTATGCAAGTGATGTTCACAAGGTGCCAGTCATTAGAATGTGTCCATAAGAAAAAGAATAAATCATTATAATAAACACAATAAAACAGCCTATTTGTACTAGTGTAAGTATATGTTTTTCAAATTCAAAGCACTTCTATAACTCAGTTGATAATGGTATCTGCTAAATCAGTGTGTGACATTGTTGGCATTAATTAAGTGTTAATGTAAATCAAAAGTGATCATAATTGAAAGGCAGCAGAATACATTGACAGCCAGCACTTTTCCCACGCAACAAACTTTTGAAGTTTGTTAAAGTTTGAAAATTAAAGAAGGCCCGTTTGCTCTTGATTTAATTTATATAGATGCAACATCTGCAGAATCTCTTTATACGCTAAGATTGGTAAACCAATAATGTCTGTAAGCACTGATGAAAGCTTGGAGATTTGACTTTTTATTGCTCTGCATTCCATAACATTGTACACAGCCAGACATAAGTTTTAATAATTCAATCAGATGTCTCTTTTCATTGAAATAATATGATTTATACAGCATTTGTAAATCCTCAGCTATTAAGGATGAACTGATTCATGGAGGGGGTTAGCTCTGAGTTCTGTTTGAATTGTTAATCTGATATGTTCTCCTTCATAAGGGCTTTTTAGACTTCTGTCTAGACTGCAGGGAGAGGAATTTATTCTTATAGAGGTTTATTATAGTGTGACCTTTCAGCAGCTTCATGTCCACAAGTTTGCAAGCACTCAATGAGTAGCTAACACCTGTCTAGTCATATGGGAAATTAGGCAATAAATATATTTTCTTCACATCTGAAAATGGCATTAAAAGACACCAAAGGGTGTCATAGTTTCCTCAGGGCATCTCTAATATGCTTTAAAGCGTATTAGCCATTAGCTAATTGGGTAGACACATTAAGACAGAAATAAAGCAGAGATCTGTTTTTGTTTTGCAAATTAATTTAATTTTCTTCACATTTGCTTGTAAGTTTCTATCTCACATGCACATATATCTTGAAACATTTACTTCCTTAGCTCATAACTTCACAGACTAATATCCAGGGCAGTGACGTGGTTTTCATAAGATGCCAACTCCCATTGCAGGGTAAATTTGAACTGAGGCATATTTAGCTAATTACGATAATTAGCCGAGTCAGCAGCAGAAAGAAACAGCTGCTCCCGGTAATGTGTGCACAGGGTCTGCGTTAGCAGTGTAGAAAAAAAAAAAACAGCAGACAATATAGCTTTACACAGACAGCAGTTTCATCTGCTGTGGACAAATAGCATGGGTTATTAGCAAGGCTAGCAGTTTTAGTTTTGTAGGTTAAAGACTTGAGGCATTGTGCATACTTGTGACTAGATAATGTTTGCGTACATAAGTAAGAAAAACAGACAAATGTAGTACAGTTTAAAAAAAAAAAAAAGGCCAGATGATCATATATGTTTGCAGAGCAATGAGCGATGGACACATTTTATAGTAACATTTTCCCATTATACACTAAAGACCATATTATTCACTAAAGGTTTGTAGCATATTGTCAGAAACAACTTTAAATTGCTACCGGCAGAACCTCATGTTTACTGTGTTCGTGAGAGGATTCAACAAATTCCCACTTTAATAGGGACACCTGTACACCTACCTGCGCATTCATGCAATTACCCATTCAATGGCCAGACTGGTTTGAGCTGACAGTATGTTTACTGTAACTTAAATAATGTCTCTTTACAACCGTGGCAAGCAGAAAAGAATCTCAGAACACACAACCTTGAAGCTGCAACAGCAGAAGACACATCGGGTTCCACTCTTGTCAGAACAAGAACAGTAATCCAAGGCTATACTTGGCACAGGCCAATCAAAACTGGGCAGTTGAAGATGGAAAAAATCATCACATAGTCTGTTTTCCAATCCTCAACTGCTTGTGCTCTCTGTAGTCTCAGAATCCTGTGCTTGGCTGGCAACAGTGAAACTCAATGTGATATTCTGATGTTGCAGCCAATCCACTTCTTGGTTTGGCATGATTAACATTCTGAGATGATTTTCTGCTCAACACGGTTGTAAAGAGTGGTTATCTGAGTTGCCATAAACTTCTTGCCAGCTCGAACCAGCATGACCATTCTCATCTTATCAACAAGGAGTTTCTTCCTGTAGAATGCTGCTTAATGGATGTTGTTTTGCACTATTCTGTGTAAATTCCTGAGACAGAATAAGATTAAGTAAATAAAACACTGCAATAATTAATCAGAAGAATTCTAACATTAAATTAAAAATAAGGTGAAACAAAGTAACTACTTTCAATTAAATCGGAAATTAAAAAATATATGTTTCAAATGTTTTTAAAAAAGAATGCACTGAGCTTGACTCTTTAATGCAAATTAACAAAAAAGGAGGCCTCCCCGTCTATACATTTTCTGTACTGCCTATCCTACACAGGGTCGCCTGGAGCCTATCCCAGAGAACTCAGGGCACAAGGTGGGGGACACGCTGGATGGGGTGCCAACCCATCACAGGGCACGATCACACACTACGGAAATGCCAGTAAGCCTACAACACATCTTTGGACTGGGGAGGAAATCAGAGTAGCAAGAGGAAATCCCTGAAGCAAAGGGAAAACATGCAAACTTGTTCAACATCGAGATGTTGTTCTCGCCCACATGAAGAGCTTGGGGTTCAGGTTGAACCTCAAGAAAAATATGCTTTCTCCAGTGCAGAGGACAACTTTTCTAGGGGTTATATGGGATTGTACTACGATGAGGGTGTTTCTATCCCCAACACACGCAGGATAAATCCTATCAACTTTGAGCAAGATGGCAGCAGCAGCCAACATCATACCACTGGGCCTATTGAACATGAGACAGTTTCAGTGGTGGCTGAAAAGTCAGGGGTTTCATCCAAGGATGAAACCTCTGAGAGTAATCAGTGTCACACGGCGATGCCTACGTGCTCAAGGTATTTGGAGGTGCCCACAGTTTCTAGCCTCGGGTCACACTCTAGTGGCGTCTCCTTACGACAAGACGGTAATGACAGACACATCCCTCACGGGCTGGGGTGCAGTCTTAAATGGCTGTCCAGCTCACGGTCTCTGGAGCGGCCTGGAGTGGCATATAAATCACCTAGAGATGCAGGCCGTATTCCTAGCACTGAAATTCTTTCTTCCTCAGTTGAGAGGCCACCATGTGCTAGTTGTGTCAGACAACACAGCAGTGGTCTCATATATCAACCACCAGGGAGGGTTATGTTCACGCCCCCTGTTCGGGCAGGCGCAACTAATTCTTCTCTGGGCAGAGGGAAAGTTCTTGTCAGTGAGTGCAATGTACATTCCGGGCAGCTGGAATGTAGGGGCAGACATCCTGTTGAGGCAGGGGCTGAGGCCTGGGGGTTGGAGTCTCCATCCACAAGTGGTGGAGTCCATATGGCGGAGGTTCGGACAAGCGGAAGTGGATGTGTTCGCCTCCAAGGAGACAACACACTGTCCGCTGTGCTTCGCCCTCACTCCTCCCGCACCACTGGGGCTGGACGCCATGTTTCACACGTGGCCGAGGTCACGTCTGTATGCTTTTCCCCTGATCGCTCTGCTCCCACAAGTTCTACCGAGAGCTCACCAAGACCGTCTACGTCTGCTGCTAGTAGCACCTTATTGGCCAGCTCGAATATGGATCTCAGAGATAATTTCCCTGCTTGACAGTAATCCTTGGAAGATGCCCATCCACAGGGATCTACTGTCTCAAGCTGGAGGGCTGATCTATCACCCTCGCCAGAGCTATGGAAACTGTGGGTCTGGCCCCTGAGGGGCACCAGCTCATAGATTCTGGTCTCACAACTGAGGTTGTAGAGACCATGTTAAACGCTAGAGCACCATCCACAAGGAAATTGTACGTGCTCAAGTGGCGGCTTTTTGTCTTGTGGTGTGAGGAACGTCAGCTAGACCCAGGGAACTGCACAATAGCTACAGTCCTGGAGTTCTTACAAGAACCTTTCTCAGCAGGATTGGCTCCTTCTACAATCAGGGTTTACGTGGCAGCTGTTTTGGCCAGCCATGCCCCTGTTGATGGAGCCTCTGTGGGGCAACATCCTCTAACTTCGAGGTTCATGCGTGGTGTCAGACGGCTGAGGCTCATCTGCAGGCCGCGCATACCTTCCTGGGACCTTTCTGTGGTCTTGGAAGGTCTGTCAGGGACCCCATTTGAGCCCTTAGAGTCAGCCTCTGAGAAGCTTCTGACTCTAAAGGTAGCTCTTTTACTGGCCCTGACATCTCTCAAACGAGTGGGAGATCTACAAACTCTATCTGTTGCCCCTTCCTGCCTTGACTTTGCCCCTGGATTAGCCAAGGCCTTCCTGTATCCTAGGCTAGATTATATTCCTAAAGTGCCCACATCGGCTGCCCACCCTGTGGTGTTGCAGGCTTTCTGCCCTCCTCCGTTCCTCACACCGGAACAAGAGAGCATGCACCTGCTGTGTCCAGTAAGGGCTCTCTGTACTTACGTCCACCGCTCCGGCCAGTGGCGTAAGTTGGAGCAGCTCCTGGTCTGCTTTGGCGACGACAGTAAAGGTGATGCTGTTTCAAAGCAGCGGATCTCTAATTGGATAGTGGAAGCAATCTCTATGGCTTACGAGGTGCGCGGTCTCGCCACGCCTCGGGGCATAAGAGCTCATTCCACTAGGGCGGTTGCCTCCTCAAAGGCTTTGTCCAAAGGGGTATCCTTGCAGGATGTGTGTGCTGCTGCAGGATGGTCTACACCACACACATTCATTCGTTATTACAGCCTGGATATTCATTTCAACCCCGGATCGAGTGTGTTGCAGTGACCCTTGGGCTTGGGTCTTTTTGTACAGGCCGTACCCTTGGTATGACGAATTGGGTATTCCCGTTCCCACACTGTTATGCTAAATGCAACGTCGAAGTTACGCATGTAACCCTCTCATATCTGAGAACGTTGCATAGTTTTGTCATACCAGGGCAGGCCCGTGAATTGTGTCTTCGCTTCAGATAATAGAGGCTGGCGGCGTGGTTCACAGGTGCCATATATCATGCGACGCGCTTAATTGCCATGTCACCTGATCATGGCAGGCCTATAAGTAGAGGCATGATTTTACACAAGCTTCAGATACCGGTCACGCCCGCAAGGGCGCTTCCCATACTATTATGTTAAATGCAACGTCTCATTCCCTTCTCAGGGAACAGGGTTACATGCGTAACCCCGACGTTTCTCATTCTTTGTTTCATGGTTTTGGATCTTGTTTCTAGCTTAGCATTTCTCAGTTCTAGTCCTCAAAACTCCTTACATGACAAGTTAGTTTGAACAGCTCTATAAAGCCATCTAACTTTTCAACGAATGCCACGTTCAAATTTTTTGAAGACGTGCATAGCATTTAAATATAAAATAAGACAGAAATGAGAATGACAAGCACTAAAGAGCTCAACTAAATCAGCCTCTGAACAATGATTCTCTATAATCATGGTCGGTACTGTACAAGTACAAGCCTAATATCAATCTTAAAAAAATTATATAGTTGATCAGGATTTTTCACTGAAAAGTTCTTTTGCTCTAGGACAAGGGCTTATTTTCACTTTGAGTTAGTGTGAGTGTTACATTTTGTGGCAAATGACTGATGTATTACCTGAAAATACAGCCTGTAAGTTTGATTCATTTTCCCGGCGTGCTCAGCAGTCACGCCTGAGCAGGTCTGTTTCAAGTAATGACAGGTTATCGAAATAGGTCTGTGAATGTGCACAGGCAAATTAAAGTCCGATGATTGATAAAAGTAGGAATGAGTTCAACAGAGCTAACTCTTAGAAATGGAAGAAAAATGTGTAACTGTATGTTCTAGGAAATGCAAGGAAATGCCATTTGTGTGGCTTGAAGTAGGGGATGTAGTATGTAATTTAATGGGTGTCTAATGCCATTGTGTGACTCGCCTCCAGAAGTGTATTGTTAAAACAAAAAAATATCTGCTTTAGTATCATGTATCACTAAGTATCATTTATCAACAGGATCACATGTTCAACCATGAATATACAGTAGTGTCCAAAAGTCTGTATCTATCTAGAGTTAAACATAAACTGACTTTAACACTGGGGGTGTCGCTATAATTAAAAAATTAATAACAAACTGAAAAACTCATAATATACCAACACTGATAAAAATTATTCTGTTGGGTTGTAATTTTAACACAATCATTTTATCATTTTTAACAAATAAATGAAAGCTTGTTAATTTACTTTGATATTCTGAGTACCTTACTTAATATGCATTAGTTATTAAAACACACCTTTTCCGATTAAAAATCAAACATATTATATTGAGTAATTTAGACAAAGTGTTTAAGCCATGTGCATTTGTGAAATACTAATTAAGTTATATTACTTTACTAATTAAGTTATATTTTCTTAAAAAGTGCCACAATTAGATTTGACTGATGCAATGCTGCAGTTTTAGGGAGTTTGAGGTCTTTTGGAACATTCTCATCATCCACATCCACATGTCTGAGGTCCATCATGACACTTAAAGAAAAGAAAAAAAAAAAATACCCAGTGACAAGACTCAATTCTTCCAGGTCACAGAAAAGCCAACTGCACTGAAATGTATGAATCTTTGTTATGAACAAATTGATGATAGAATGCTTTAAATGTCCTTTAATATGCCATGCTGACACAAAATATTTGTTTTAATTAGTTGATTTATACAATTATATTAGTTACGTAGTCTTATAAATTAGATTAGCTAAAAATAGCTAGTCACTGATTTTTCTCAATGCTATTTTTATCATAATACACTATTAATTCTGTAAATAATATACTTCTTATTTATTATTATTTTGTCATATTTCATGCCTGTGAGTTATGCAGTTGAGAATTTAGCTTTAGTTGCTATTGTTTGCTGTAATTTTGATTAATTACATGCTCAATGCGTTCTTTGATCAGTGTATGATTTTGTGTAGCCCTTTTATCTGAAGATATTAATCATGGCATTAAGTTCTCATAATGATAATTGTAATAAATTTATTTTCCAAAACCTTTTGGCAGGGACATCCAACCTGTGGCATTTGCTCACTAGACCTCTACCCAGTTGAGCAGCATTTCACCTCCTGAAGAGGACACTGAAGAGAGAAACCCCCAAAACAAACAAGTGAAAGAAGCTACGGTAAAAGCCTGGAACAACATCACAAATGAAGAAACCAACAGTTTGGTAATGCCAATGAGTCACAGACTTCATGTAGTAATTGCAAGGAAGATATATGCAACCTAGTATTATGTGTTATTTACTTTAATTTACTTTTAAGACTTCTCGGTCCCTATACTTTTATTCGCCTAAAAATTAGGTGGTCTGATATAAAATATGCTATGTTCAATGTTGTTTAACAAATCTACATATAAAGAGCAGGAAATAAAAGCTGAAATTCTAAACTCTTTTCTCATATTCATCTTTTGATCTCAAACCCAAATGTCTTCTGTCTACAAATGAATTGGCCTTGCTGTTCCATAGTTTCAGAGAGGATGTATTATTCCAGGAAGGCCTTTTTTCTCTTTAAAATCTTCAGATCAAATAATTAGATAAAAAATTGTTGTGTAGAACTCTTCAGTACACACAAGTACTTTTTCTACTTGGGGGTTTCAGGTTTGAAATAGGTCAATGCCAGTGTTCATGGTGAAATAAGTACTGTTGCTGCCTTCACATACTGTAGTACATCCTATGTTTTAAACCAGGCCTGTTTCTCTGTGTACACATATTCGTTACACGTATGTGATTCAGTTTGACCTGTTAGCCCAGGAAGAGACTTTTTTTTCTCCTAAAAAAAACCAAAACAAACAAACAAAAAAAACTTGGTTATCTTCACGATAGTGGTAGCAAAATCTGAATTGGATGCTATTATAATTATGCATTTACATTTGTATCTGTAAAATTAATAAATGTTTTACATTTCTTTTGCTACACTGTCTGCTGAGACTAATATATATATATATATATATATATATATATATATATATATATATATATATATATATATATGTAATTTATACAGTACATGTATAACTTTGTTGTAGTCAAATTGTAGAAATGCTTTATTGTGCAATACATAGCTAGCTAACCAATTTGCTTTTAATTGGTTAGTTAGCTCACAATTAGCTTTCTGTTGAGCTCATATTAACAATACAATGTTGCTAAATGTGTTTCTTGGTGCTCACTTGATGCTAACTTGATGGACTGTGGCTAGTTTAGCAAGTCCCGCTTGCTAGCTAACTAACTAGCTAGTAAAAGGAGTGTGGCATTTCAAATGTGGATATTCAGATCAGTAGTCACATAAAACTCATGTATGATGTGCTGGATTTGTGAAACTCATTGTCTATCTTATTTCATTTGGAAAATGGCTGCCAAAAACATTTCAATTCAAAACACAGAAGTAGGGTAAGCATGTTAATTAAGCCTGTTATGGCTTTCAGCAACCATGTTTAGTACTTAAATGTAAGGAGCTGAATTAATCTGTGTTTGATTAGCTTAAACATTAGAAATAAATTGTTCTGATGATCAAAAATGCTTTACACTGAAGTGTTTTTATTACCACCAAGTGGGAACCACCAAGTGGGGACCACCAAGTGGGGACCACCAAGAAATGTTTCTGTACCCTTCCCCAGATCTGTGTCTTGATACAATCCTGTCTCGGAGTTCTACAGACAGTTCCTTGGACTTCATGGCTTGGTTTGTGCTCTGACATGCATTGTTAACTGTGGGAACTTATATAGACAGGTGTGTGCCTTTACAAATCATGTCCAATCAACTGAATTTACCACAGGTGGACTCCAATAGAGTTGTAGAAACATCTCGAGGATGATCAGTGGAAACAGGATGCACCTGAGCTCAATTTTGAGTGTCATGCCAAAGGCTGTGAATACTTATGTACATGTGCTTTTTTTTTTTTTTTTTAATAAATTTGCAAAGATTTCAAACAAACTTCTTTCACATTGTCATTATGGGGTGTTGTTTGTAGAATTTTGAGGAAAATAATTGTTTGTAGAATTTTGAGGAAAATAATGAATTTAATCCATATTGGAATAAGGCTGTAACATAACAAAATGTGGAAAAAGCGAAGCGCTGTGAATACTTTCAGGATGCACTGTATATGTATATGTATATATGTATATATGCTTCAGTCTATATAGTACATAGTGAATGAATAAAGGATGAGGATGATACAGTTTCAGACTCTATTTTCCCTACCACCTTTTTTCCTATCTTTATAGTCATTAGTCCTCTGTATGTTGCTGATTACCAGTTTTGTTTCATAATAATTTCTCATGTACTTTTAATGCCTGCCAGTGTGTTGACCTCAGCTATGGACTGTGACTGTGATTTTTGAAAGCATCGTAATAAGAGACTACACCTGCCTGCCTCCCAGTTGTTGCAGATATGATGTTGAACCAAGCAGAAGCTGCGTTATGTTAGAATCATGAGAATAAAGCCCATTTGCCAGATGACGAAAGCCTTTATTACCCGAAGGAGTGGAGTGATGGTGGAACATAAACCCAGCTCCAAACAGAACAGATGGATGCTTGGTGACTGTAAACCCCAAAATGTCTGCGTACACGATTTTATCAGTGACTTATGAAAGTTATATTTCAAAGCAAGCGGAATGTTAGCTAAATAATATGGTAATGAGCACAGCCAACTAACTACAAATCAACTTTAAATTGGTGATTGTTTGGGGGAGATACAGCTCTTTTAGAGGAAGACAGGATGCTAACCTGTATCCAGCAGGATAGTGATGCGCTAATGCTTTGTTCAGCTTTGCCTGGTCATCATTTTCAGAAATTTTGCAGCAAATCCCTGCAGATTTACACCTGACATGTGGAGTGTCTTCTGAAAACAACTGTTTTACAGAAATTATTGTAAAAAAAAAAAAAAAAAAAAAGTGAGTGAAATACCAAGAACATATCTCAAAAGTTATCAAAACCTGGATTTTATTTCTATAATGGTATTCTTCACATGTAGTCCAGAGACAGTGGTACAGTGGTATAGATGCACTTGTCGCAAGTTACTTAATTGGCAAGTTAGTGTTTAGCATATGAGGTGATGCTTTATGTAAATTAACATCTTCAGGTAAAGCCTGAGTAGTAACAGTGATGCTAACCAAATATGAACTCTAGCTATATGTTATGGATGAGGCATTTGTTTAGTACACAATTGTTTGAATGTTACTACTGCATAAACAAACAATTTCTAAGTGTTAAAGCTGTTTCACACTCACAGAGAATAGTACTGTATGAAGACTTGGAAATAAAGTAATGATTAAGCTTTTTTCAAATTCTAGCATTTGGAACATTTCGTAAAATGGTGGACAGTGTAAATAGATGTTCTAACACTAACAAGTGACATGAATTTGAGGATTTTGTAAGCAAACAAGAAAATGGTTCTAGTCTGTGCTACTTTTTGCCTGACTGTACAAATTCATAACACAGCGAGTGTTGTAAGTCTAGTAGGTTATTTCATTAAAAATTAAGTGTCACAGCTCAGAAAGACAAGAAAGGACAAATCTCAGTGACATTTGCAGACGGAATTATTATAGATCCTTACATGCCAGGTGTCGGTGGTTGGCATTCTTGTGTGCGCTGCACGGTTCCTCTGCAGTAAACAGACTTCAAAGAGTCAGTTGAAGTGTGTGTAGTGCACACACTCACACTGAGCACACACATTCGCACACTGCGCACAGCTGGACAATGCTGGGGAAATTACCACCTTCAAAAAAGAACATCTTCACTCCATAACATCACCTCTCTCTCTGTCTCTCTCTCTTTCTCTCTCTCTCTTGCTCTCTCAGTCTTTGTGTTAGAGTTATAACAATGCACGTTCTGTTCTGGTGATTAACTTTTAGAAATAAAAAAAAATACGCTATAAGAATAATTTATTTTCACATCTTCACTGATAAGTGTATACTACTAATAATAAAAAATTATAATAATGGGATTACAATGCAACATATTGTCTGAAAAATACTGTTAAACTTGCAAAAGTATAATAATAATAATAATAATAATAATAATAATAATAATAACAACAATAACAATAGTAGTAATAATAATAATAATAATAATAATAACAATAGTAATAATAATAGTAATAATAACAACAACAATAATAATAGTCATTAATTAATTAATTAATTTATTCTTTCATTTATTTTCAGTAACTGCAATTTCCTGTTCAGGATCCTGGTAATGGATCTGGAGCCTATCCCAGGAATACTGGGCACGACACAGGACTACATACTTAATTGAAAGCTTATTATTATTACTAGTAGTAGTAGTAGTAGTAGTAGTAGTAGTATATATTTTAACCTAATTATAAAAGTCTAATAGTGTTCTTCAGACAATAACTTGCTTGCAATTTCAGACACCTCACTGCATTAACATATCATTTACATTGTCCAAAATATCTACTGTATGCTGCCTCTACATTGCAACCAGTTTTAGGCTACTTTAGTGTTTGTCCCATTAGTGTTACTATAGTTTTCTGAGCGGTGCATTGTTTTCTGAGCTATAGCCTTTACTACAGTCCTGATATACACTAATATACACTTATCACAATGAAAGCTATTACTAATGAGAGAAGAAGAATGACTAAAATGTCCTGCATTCGGCATACTGAACAAACTCATGAGCACATTGAATGTATTACATGTATCTTAGTCGTAGCTTTCTGATGAGGATTACATGCAGATTCAAAGTGGATGGCCTCTGTTTCCTGTCTTTAAATTAAATTATTATTATATAGAATTATACATTACTATATACATTTAGTTCCGGTTGACTAATTTGATTAGTCTAGCAGCGTTCCAAGAGTGATTATATTTAGCATAACCACACTGGGATATTTCACTGTGGAGTACTCATCTGTGTTCACCATAAACTTCCACTTCCTAGTTCAAAACGGTTACTACAGTACTGTTAGCGATATTGTCAGTAGATATGGCAAGCTCATAGGAGAACATCTAGAGTAGTGGTGGCTCAACGGCTAAGACTCTGGGTTTGTGATAAGAAAGTCAGGGTTAAAGTCCCAACCCAACAAGTTGGGCCGTTAAGCAAGGCCCTTAACCCTCTCTGCTCCCAGGGTGCTATACCATGGCTCTGACCCCAGCTTCTTATCAAGCTGGGATATGTGTAGAAAAGAATTTCTCTGAGCTTTAATGGATATGTGACAAAATAAAGGCTCGTACTTTTCATCAAATATGAAAAGGAAGATCAGAATATATATATATATATATATATATATTTTTTATAATTATAATTTTTTTAGCACAAAAATAAACAAATTGTGTGGCCAATATGCCACTTACTCAATATTAATTTTCTATGTTGTATTAAAGCAAGCAATATCACACTCGCAATCAGGTGGTTATACTGAATATCATACATTGTATGGTGTGGAATTATACAACAATTACTTCCAGTCCACTAATTTGATTATCATAATGATTGAATATCATACTGATATTTAGTATTACCACACTCTTGCTTGTACAATATTGCTTAAGTATAAAGTAATCAGCTATCATTAATAAAGAGTGATTTATTCACTATCATATGACTGGATTATTGCTTATGGAGTAATTTTAATTGTAATCAGTATATCAACACATTATGCTGTATACTTATTTATAAACTGTATAAGTGAAACAGACAAACCCTTGAGCTTTAAGCTCTGAGAATGTGATGAAGGCCAGGGTTAAAAATTCTCTTGTGTAGTCTGCAAGGAATCCTTGAGAAATTGATTACTGCTGAGCCATGTAATTAAAATACAATTTCTACCTATTATAAATATTAAATAAATTTCTGTAGAATATTCTATGAAGCCATTGACTTTAGCCTAAAAAGTCATGCTGAGGGCCTAGCTAAAATATGTTATGTAATTGAATTTTTGGAGCTATTCAATCCTAGTGGGATTTGTCATAGCTTGTATAGCATTTATTTGTGTATTGACTTTGCATCAATATGAAACACTTGAGAGATTTCCTTCTGGAAGTGATATTTAAAATATTGCTTCTGAACATCATTCTAGACATTGCGTTTTTATTTTCTTAAACATAAACCACAGGCTCCAACACAATTTTTTCATCTACCCACATGCCATTTAAATTCAGTTCATATCTTCACTGCCCGTCACCCTTCCATGCCCCCATAAATACATGGCCACCAGTGGGAAATTTCCTATTCACATTCCTTTAATATTTAATCAAGACAACAGAGTCTCAAATGAAATTAGTGAGCGTGCATGCTAGATCATATTGTCAGATCTTCCGCCTCATCCTGTGTTTCGCTATCAATTACAACTTTGACTTTAAACTAACTCATTTGTGCTGGATTGCCAATTTGATTTGGGGGGACTCACTCACTTGATTTCCCTCTGCCATTAATTTAATTTGGGTGGCCCCGTTCAGCACTTTGTGAGTCACCTGTTTCCCAAAGCTCATCTCAGCACTTTGGATTAACGCTGGTGTTCAGAATCCCATATCTTTTTTTTCCTATAACAGAAATCTCTTCAGTCACTACCAGTTTCTGGGTGGTCATGGTTTGCATTAATAAAATCTTTAATTAACGGTTTCTATGTAGATAGTTGACCCAACCCAATGCACAATTTATATAATTCCATTCAAGTAATCACTTGGATTAGATGTGAATGGAAATGTAAATTAAGCCGTGAATGCTAACACTGTCCCTTACCTAATGTATTTGATCAGCTGTCATGACCAGCAGGCTGAGGTATGCAAGTCAAGCAAACCAAGAGGGCTTGGCAATACTCAGAAAACCATCATCAGGAAATAAATCAGGCAATCTGCAAACAGACACAACCTGGACAAACGTAAATCAACAAAGAAACACCAGAGCAGATGTGTCCATTGGGACAGGGATCCTGTGGGACCCAAAAAAAATGTCACATGAGCAAGTGGTTTTGCATGGGAGTGCGCAGTCAGATACTATAAAGCTTGCAAGGCAATAAAAGGCCACAGTGATTAACATGGGAGCTTACTGGGTGCTTGCACAGGACTGCTGCAATGACATAGCCAGGAATTAATTAAAGTGATTTAGGAAATGTACAAAATAAATGCACAACTTTGTGGAAATAAATTTAAGACACAGGAAAACACGAGGGTAACAGAGTATGTAGTTTATTGAGAATCACTAGCATACACATCATACACTGGGGAGGGAACAGGAATTATCAGAGGATAATCAGAAGGTGATAGGTAATATAGTGGTGTGTTTGTAGCAAAGCTACTGTCATCATCAGAGGAAAGAATAAATGGGATCTCCACAGAGGTTATGGGAAACAGTTGAGCCTCAGTTTGAGTAGAAGCATGAGCATGGGTTACCGATGGAATGATACGATAAGCGGGAGGATGAGGAAACCCTAGAGGTCAGGTGAGGAGCAGAGAAGTTCCAGCAGAGCTGTAACATCCACTGCCAAATGTGCCAGCTGATGACGTAGATATTCACCCAGGCCTGAGAAATTAAGCAGCCCAGAGAGAGAAGGTCCAGCGAAATGAGGGCGTTGGTAAGCTGGACAGAGATCAGAGAGAAAAAACAAAAATGAGATAAAACAGTAGTGGTAACACTTAAAATATATCCAGATATATACATGTACAAGCACATGCAAAGAATGTAGGAAACAGGTATCAATACACTGCATGGAAAGAGCATAAAGTTGAAAACACACACATTCACAGAATGTTTAAGAAAAACACACACACATATACTCACAAGATGTTAAAGAAGCACCAAAAACATATAACAAGTTTAGAATTAGAGAAGAAATATGTGTAACAGTAAGAAATAATAAAAATATATCTCACCCATAATGAAGAAGTGGTAAAATATCCAAATTGTCCAGGATAACTCTGCAGTGAGATGTGCACAGCTCGATTACTGGAAGTAGGTATGCCAGTGAGGGACTTGGAAATTTTTTTAAATACCAGAAAGAAGGCTTTGTTGCAGTGGCTGAAAATGGGTTTTAAGGGGATCCCAAAGTGAGAAAAGTTGATTCTAATGGTATTTAAAAATGAGAGAAGTGTGACACACTTATGCATTTGGGTGGATGGCAGGCAGTAGTACAAGAGGTGATGGCATGAATTTGTTATTGATTTACCATCAACCAATCTTGTCATATTTAAGACTGAAAATAGAAATAATATGAGAAAAATTTAAATTTATAAAACCAGATCTACCCTGCTTTTTTTCTATTTCTCCAGCTTCCAGTACTACATCAGCTGTCACCACAACCACAAAATCTCAGTGTCATGTATCAGAGAAGGAACTCTGGACTTCAGTTCCCAGCAACCACTGCACCGTACTCATTAGTCACAGACCAGCGGCACCTGAATCACTTTCTGGTTAACAAGCACTCGTGTATATAGCCAGAGTTTTCACTGCTTTCTTTGTCTCACGTTACTCTTTCTGTGCCTTGTCTCTGTAGCCGTGTTTTTGTTCCTTAGTTTATGTTTGATTCTTGCCACAGTGTTTTGCTTCTTGTTATAGTGTTTTTTGTATGTTATTTGTTTCTTTATTAAAACTTTGAATTTCTGCAATTGCATCTGTCCCAACTTCGTATCGTGACAGAACGTGGGACCTATACATGGATGCAGTGGAATTTTTCAGGGTCCAAAGGTCCCTGTACAAGAGGGAGAAGCTGAGGGAGGAGCCTTCCAACCAGGCTGGAACCATCTCCCACCCTCCCTTTCCCACTGTGGATCTCCCCCAGCATGCCGAGTTGGTGGAGAACGTAAGTCAGCCTCTTTGCTCGTCTGAGGACGCCGCTCAGCATTTCTGGTCAGCTGAGGATGCCGCTCAGTCACCCTTATTTGCTGAATACTTTGCTTCGCATCCTGACATGCCCAAGTGCTCCACTCTTGGAAAAACATATGGGTAGACCAAGGAAGACATCAAATGTCAGGATAGAAAACTCAAAGCAATATGCCATAAAAATAGATAATGCACAAAAAGAAAAAGAAATGGCTGGAAACAGGACTCAATATTTCTGACAGAACTGTAAAAAATCGGCCGAGTGAAATGAGATTTACATATGGAAAAGCCAAACAAAAACCAGCACTAACGTCTGGGTTACGTATGTAATCCTGTTCTCTGAGAAGGGAACGAGATGTTGTGTCACGCTTGATGCTTTGGGAACGCCCCTTGGAGGAAATGGTGTCTGAATACATGTGAAATCACATCAATCAGATTGGCTTGCCTCAGTCAGGTGGCGAAGTAGAAACATGTCATGAAGACTATATAAGGCACCCACAAACTATGTCATTCAGCTTCTATTTGTTTGAAGGAAGATGCAATTTGCAGGCATGACAAAGTATGGCCAACAAGATGCAAGGTCTCATTCCCTTCTCAGGGAACAGGGTTACATATGTAACCCAGATGTTCCCTTTCCAAGGTAACGAGACATTGCATCACACTTGACGCTTTTGGAATGAGAATACCCACTATACCATACTGAACCATGTCTGTCAAAAAATGTCTGTGAAGTTTATACGCACAAAAACACTTTGTGAACAAACATTGAATGTTTCCTCTTACAGCATACCCTCAGGAAGCTACGTTCTCAAGTATAACCACCTAAGTCTGCTTGAATGCACCCCTGTAGAAACCAGCACCTCTTTTACTGGTGCTACTGGCAATCTTTATACTACAAAAGAATAGACACATATTAGAGCTTATACTTCCTTGTGGATAAAGTGCTAGTATTGAAAACATACTCCCAACCTCAGCTGAGAGATGCCTAGGAGTTGGTACCCCCTCAGGGGCCAGACGTATAGCCTACACTGCCTCAACAGGGATATAATGTCTGAAAGCAAAATACTCGGAGTTGGTCAAACTGGAGCTACCTGCTGCAGACTTTACTGGTTTTGACAAACCCTCTGTTCTGAAAACAGAGCTATCGGGAAAGAGACATGGCCTCAACCACTCCATTCCCCAGGCCTCAGCCCCTATGTCAGTAGGATGTCTGTCTTCAACAATATTCCCCTTTTAGATACGAGAGGAGATATTTCCTCAGAAATACCCTTCGTTCATACCATCTCTAACAGATTCGATTAAAAGGAAGTGGGTGTAGGAGTGTGCGACATTTAGATCTTAACATGACAAATCAGTACTCGAACTGAATGTACAATACGATAGAATGTGCATAACATACTGAAATCGCACATATGATGAGCTCGGTTTTAGGTAATGCAATCTAAGGTCAGCTACACTCCAAAAGGCCCACCCAGAAACCTTGGGCTGGATGAACCCTCAAGGTCAACAATATTCCCTCAGAAATAATATAGACTCATAACCGCCCCAACAGCTTCGACTGAGGGCAGGGGGGAAATGTGAATGTGGAAAAGCAACTTTAGATAACAGTGTCCAAAGTGGATAAAACATCCAGAAACCACATGCAAGAGAGCACGGTTTAAATAAACACAATCTAAGCTAGCTACCTCCCCTCATCCCTTTGCCCCTTAATGAGCATGTGACCACTTAAACAGCAACTACACAGTCAACCGATAAGTAGCCACACCCCCAGTCTGCCAGTGAAACGTCTTCTAACCTCTGCACCTCAGTGACAGGGTCTAAGTGAAGCTATCTGCACCATGAAATGAAGCATATTTAGAGCTTATGCTTCCCCGTGGGCGAATATGAAGCATTTGTAGAATCCACAGCACTAATCTGGTAGTCAATGAGTTGAAAGAGACGTAATAGAGCGTACAACGACCCTGTGATAACAGATACCCACTTTTAAATATTAAAAGAAATATTTATTTTGAATTATTCTGCGTTCATAACAGCACAACAGACTTGACTCGCAACTCTTTATAGGATTCAGAGAGCCGCACGGGTTGTTCTTCTCCAACTCCTCAGAGGTGGAGGTGGTGGGCTAATTTACTTGGAATCACAGGAAAGAGCAAGCAAAAGGAACTTGCCCGTCTCTTGCTCTTCCTCCAGATCCATCTGAGACCCCCATGATTTGAGCCGGCAGGCTGCCTCAACAGCGGCCGGTCCTGAACCATGAAGCACAGATGTCCAGCTCCCTTCAATCGAGATGAGAGCCAGCTGAGCCCAGAGTTTTTTCAGGGAGAATTTCTACAGTGCAGACCGCCCCCTCAAGGACTTGCCTAGTGTGCTCCGCTCCCAAACATTTAACGCAGAAAGTGTGCCCGTCATCCTCAGTGAGAAAATGGGAGCATGGTGGGACAAAACCTCTGAAACTCCTATTGCTCACAGTTTTTCTTTTTTTGGACAACGATATGACGGACAATAGGACAGACAATCATATATAGTATGCAGACATGCTCTTCCTGAAAACAAAGAAGCTAAATGACGTAGTTTGTGTGTGCCATATATAGTCTTCGTGACGCATTACTACTTCATCAGGTGACTGAGGCAGGCCAATCTGATTGGTGTGATTTCTCAGGTATTCAGACACCGTTTCCTTCAAGGGGCATTCCCAAAGCAATGTAGAGTTCCCTTGGAAACGGAACACCTAAACAGAAGAAAACAAGGTTACAGTGGGCTAAAGACAAACAATCACTGAGTGTAGATGATTGGTTGAAAGTGACATTCAGTGATGGATTACGAATCTGCATTGGCTAAGGAGATGATGCTGGAACTTTTGTCTGGTGCTG
Source organism: Ictalurus furcatus (assembly GCF_023375685.1). NCBI lineage: Eukaryota > Metazoa > Chordata > Actinopteri > Siluriformes > Ictaluridae > Ictalurus > Ictalurus furcatus. The sequence goes on along the minus strand of NC_071277.1, from coordinate 3,306,584 downwards.
TTCTAATGAAACATATAAAGATGACTGCCTGAAGAAAACAATCAAATTTCCCTTATTTATGATATGGGATCGCATGTCAGGTAAAGGACCAGGGGAGACCTCAACAGTGAATGTACAGGTGTACACTGAAATTTTGGATACTGTTCTCATTCCATTGATAGAAAATAGGTTTGGTGATGATTAATTCATTTTTCAGGATGATAATGATCATCTTGCCACAGAGCAAAAAGTGTTACCACTTTTCTTCAGAAAAGGCATATCAACTCAATGACCTGGCCAGCAAACAGTCCGGATCTCAATCTGATTGAAAATTTATGGTGGAAATTTTAAAAAAAATTGGTCCATGACAAGGCTCCATCTTGCAAAGCTGATCTGTCAACCACTATTTGAGAAAGTTGGAAAAAGCTTGATGGAGAATATTGTTCTTCATTAGTGAAGTCCGTGCTTCAAATAATTCAGGCCGTCATAAAAGCCCAAGGAGGAGCAACAAAGTACTAATTGTGATTGTTTATGTTGATGATGCCATCATTTTTTCCTCAGCATTGATTGATTCCATAATTTTGTCCTCTACTTGATTTGGAAAAAAATATATACCATTAATAAATAAATTAAATTAATTAAAACTATTTAATACAGTGCATATTGCCTCTAAATCCTAGTGTTTTTTACATGCTGTACCTCACATGCAAATGCTCCTGTGGACTTGACCTTGAATTTTTGAAAGAATTCTTGAATCTTTAATGACCTTGCCAAGCTAATCGAATACTAAAACACTATTTCCCCTCAAGGCAAATCTTCTGAGAGCTTCACACTATGTGTAACAGAGATTCTGACATTAATAATGTGTACTGAGAAACAGAAATCTGAAGATGGCCTCTGGATATGATGCAATGAGCTGATTAAGGATATTTTGTATCCTGAGTCTGTCTAAAAAATGATGAGCATGCAAAGTGACGGGCGTTTGTAAATTTTGGAAATGGGGAGCAGAGCCACACAAATGGCTTGTGAGTGTTTCAATTTGTCAAACCTGAGTTAAAGCAGAATGATGGATGGAGAGATGGAGTGTGGTGTGTGCTGAAATTTTATTATAACTAACAATTCTGAATAAAGTCTTTTGGGGCACTTCCTTTGAATTACCATTTGAATTACCATGCATACTGCAACCTCATCTCCTTTTTAATTCCATAATGAGGCGAACTCTGAGGCAAAAATTCTATATTTCATTACACACTTCCACTCTATATGGAAGGCTTCAGTGTGTATCCAGCGAGAGAAGATGATTTGTATGTGACAATACATTAATGTATGCCAGTCAATGACTAAATGACAGTCAATGACAAAAAAATAAAATAACTGAAGTCACAGAAACAGTATTTAAATACATTGTTTTGAAACAGTACTAATGGAGAAAAAGGCAATTCTCTTCTTACTGGTAAAAAAAACGGGGGAGCTTTTTATTATTAAGTAACAGTCACATCTATGTAGAAAATGTATATGTCGCTTCTCACATTTACTGTATTTGAGACAAATTAAAAATATTTATTAAATATTATATTTTGAAATAAATATTTTTTAAACATTTGAATAATTAAAATGAAAAAAAAAAGTTTTCTAACTGTTTTTAGTTAAACATAAATAACTAGTCAGCTAACACCCTAATATATATATATATATATATATATATATATATATATATATATATATATATATTATTGCAATCAGAATTATTCAACGCCCATTGCAAATCAGGTTTATTGTCAAACTTTACAGACTTTCAACTGCTCGCTGTGGGGCTGATGCAAAAATAAGTCTCCAAGAATGGCAAAATTTCATCACAGGATCTGCTAGTAAGTCTTGAAACTGTGGGATTTTAATCCCATTGATATGTCGTGGGGGGATTTGAAATGAGCAGTACATGCAAGAAAACCTTCAAACATCATGCAACTAAAAGAATATTGCATGGAAGAGTAGTCAAAAATCCCAGCAAGACTGGTGGACAATTATGCAAAACGCCTACAAGAAGTTCTTTCTGCTAAAGGGGACAATACTAGCTTTTCAGTCCAAGGGTGTACTTACTTTTTCCACAAAAGAATATCACATCTTTTGATGTTTCAATTGAATAAATGATTGAAAATGCTAATTTTCCCTGTGGTTTTGTCTAAGTATATCAACTTGATTAATAGGCACTGTTTCAAAGATGATCAAATGTTTGCTTGTCTAAATGTGTTAAAAAGAATTTCCATGAGTCATACTTGAATTTGTCAAACATGTGGCGAGCGTGTAGAAGTACTGATGGATTTAAATGAGGCTTACTGTCTGCGTGATGTTCTTCCTGTGTCTGTGTGGGTTTCCTCCAGTGCTCCGGTTTTTGCCCAACTCCCTAAAAATGCTGGTGGGTGGATTGGCTACACTGAATTGCTCCTAGGTGTGAATGTGTGTGTGTGTGTGTGTGTGTGTGTGTGTGTGCATGGTACACTGCAATGGACTGAGATCCCATCCAAGCTATATTCTCGTCTCACTCCCAGTGCTCCTCTGGGTCCATCTCAAACCTGACCAGGATAAAGCACTTACTGAAGATGAATGAATGAATTATCTGCAAGGATTACTGATAGAAATGGATGATCAAACATGACCTTTGCTAACATCTTACTAATTATGTAGCAAACATTTCGACATTTTTGAAGCTTAAATTGTGCACGTCTTGTCTATGTTCTGTATGTGTGCTAGTTAGCTAGCTCACCTCATGTAACTTGGATGAGGTCCGCAAAGGTCCCTTTTCCCTTACATAGCTAGCTAAACTGAGCTGTTCATTGAATCACATCACTCCAGGATGTACCACAGTTGCCTGATTTTTGCTCCAACCCAGCAATGCAAGCAAGAACCTTCTGCTTTGATCCATTTGAGGCAATCTGTACTTGGTCTAAATGAAGTAAGAAGTGTTGTAACTTTTTCCACTCCCAGATATTAAATTCACTTTTGAATTAAAATCAATTCAACGAGTCTCTCAGTCTCTCTCTCTCTCTCACACATACACACACACACACACACACACACACTGCTTTAACACCGTAGCCCTGTAGCTGTAATGCTGCAATTGTATTTCCTTTAGCGCAGGATTATATATTCCCAAAGCTCAGAACATTCTCTAAATCTTACACATATATACACATATTACCAATTCAACAAGGTGAAAATTCTAAATAAAAGTAAATATAATGCATATTATTTAATTATTTCAGCTACAAAGTGAAAACAATGCAGCACATACCAATCATCCTCTTCACTCTGACCCAACTATAAAAAAAAAAGAAGCAGTAATTAATGCCACCGATTCATATCCATGTGGGTTCTGACTTGGAGAATTCAATTACTTCATATCACATTTTCAAACTTCAACTTACTCTTCCGAGTGCAGTAACTTGGTTAGCTTTGAGGCGAAAGCTGAAACCAGACAACTTTGTGTGTGATTGATGCGAATGCAGCAGGCGGGCTATTAAAAAAGCGGTGGCTTTCATATCCTCGACAACGGCAATAAAAATATTCAGGGAGCCGCATCCAAGATGACTCTTTTTAAAGAGGGAGTTATTCGGGTGTTCAGAATACTGTGTAAACAGCAGACATCAGCTACGTACCTGATGACAAATAGATATAATATTGAGGTACATTTCTGTTGCCCTTTATTATTATCAGTGATCCATGTTAATGGATGCATTATTAAAACCATAATGGAGCTGTAATTATTTAGCTATCAGATGTGATTTAAATTAAATTGCTCTGTAATGATACAGGCTTCACGGGGAGACATGAGGTCATTATTTGAAATAGCATCTCTTCCTGTAATTAAAGCCTTTAAACAACTTCTTCAACAAAGAAAAAGGAACAGATGATGTACGGAAGTAGAGGAAAAGACCGTATCATATAAGGGGATGTGTATTGTATATTAATCACATATTAAAGAAACATTCATATTCTCTTTAACATTCTGTAGTTGGTTTGAGTGCTGGCTGTCATATATAGTTTCATGTTAAACTTCAATATAATTATACTCCATGATATTATGAGGCATATCAGTAAATATTGTGCATCTTAAAATATTGTAGATATAACACTAATCTTTTGCACAGACATAATATTATTAGGTACACCTATCTAGTACCTAAAATCCATTGTAAAAATATTTCTAGACATCTTCATGAAACTCTCCAGAGAAGACTTAAAGAAGATTTTCCTTTTCAGTTTGCAAAATATTTGTTTTATCTTTTTAAATCTCATTAGCTGGTTGCTGCAAATACTTTCAAACTATTTCGTCTACAGTACTTTATATGTAGCAGTGGATTTAATTGGTCTAAATTTGCTAAGGTGGGTGTGACTTTGCCTTTCAAAGACCAGTGCACAATTGTATGGTGAATGTTCATCAGATGTTAGTCAAATTTGAAAGAGACACAGATTGTGTCACAAAGCTGACACAAATTAAAGGCGAAAACTTCAGGGTGGCCATTTTGTGTTTTAAATGATATTGGTCAATAATATAAACTACCATGAGGTTCATACAGTATATTCCTTAAGTATTCTATAAGAATATAGTGTATAGTCTCCAGTTTGAAACAGAATGTGTAGTGGAGTGATACTGTACAAGATTCTTATTATTGAAAGCTTTTATGTAGCATTTTTTAAGTCTTGCATAAGTTTGTATTTTAACTAGTGTTTAAAACCTCACCATCTGTGATTAATTCTCTTGTGACATGTAGCCATTTGTTCAAATAAAGAGACATGACATTTTGGAAAGAAACAAATTTTTAACCAATTATACAACACGTTGTATGGCATGCGATCATATTTATTACGCAATGTAGTGAATAAAGATGTCTTGATAAGATACAGTGAGAATTGGGTGGTTATCGTATAGTTTATACTGTACGAATGTAAGATGCATCTTATTTTATATTGCTTATTTATTTATTAGTTTTAACCATGCAGAGGGGAAATTAAACTCTGCGTGTTGTCACAGTGTGACTTGTGAACTGCATGTCATTCTCTCTATGTTCCTCACTGACATTCTGCCATTGTGTTTTTCAGACTATGAAACCTTACAGGTTTTCTAAGTACTTTGTATCATTGCACCTTTGGCTGTTTGCTCTTTTTTTCTAAGTCACTCTGTATAAGAGCATCTGCCAGATACTACATATGAATGTGCTGTAAAAGTGCGCACACTGTTACTTCTTGTTCTTTTTTAAAACCTCAATGAGGTCAGATAGCATTAAATGCTTCGTGAACAGTTCATGGCTCACTTGAATATGTTCCTTACCCTGAATTTAAATGAATAAAACCTCTTAGCACTATCCTGTGTGCAAATGAGAAATCTAATTAACATGAAAGTCAATCAAATAGAAATACACATGTCAAATATAATCATGACCTGTTCATAGTGTGGAATATATAGACTGGACATAATGGCTGTAATTCAGAGGAAGTATATATATTTCTTATGCCTTTGTGTAAATATGGCATATATAGTGCAAATGCTGCTTATAAAATATCTGATTCAGCCACAGTTTATTAAAAAAAAGGATATTAAACTGAGAAACTATAGGAACATCTTAAGGTACATAATTGGACTGTAAGGACCACTGTTGTACCTCTGAGGGTGCATTTCCATTGTTTTTACCTTATGGAACAACAATATTTCATTTTTATAGGCACCGGCGTGTCTATACAATGTCAGAAACCACATAAGTGAGTCTGTTTGAGATACTGAGTACTGAACAGTGCCTTTTGCGCTGAGTTTTTAATGATTTAGAAATGCAGGCTGAACAGTGCCAAACTGGTGGCAGTAAACTTCTCTATGTCAGCGTTGTAGCTCCAGTGGAAAACTAAAACAGCATCAAATATTTCTCAGTTATATCTAGGGTAAGAGCAACAATTTTCTCCCAAAATATGGCTTCACTTTTCTCATTTCCCTCAACAGTTAACCATCATGTGCTGGAAATGTAAACTGACAGCCATCATGAAAACAAGTACAAAGCCAAGTCTAAAAAAACATCTTAAAAGCTGCAAAATGAATGCAGTCACGATTGGCAGTGAAAATTGAGATCAATGTGACTATTTTTATATCACTTTATCTCAGACCGTCATGAGCAGCTGTCAGCATAACATCACTGGATGTTAGGTGAGACCTCAGTGCATTAACTATATTGTTGTGTTCAGTATTCAGCAATGGCTGCCTAATAGCAGCCTCTTTGGATCATATAGCATCTTTTTATTACTGTTTATTCCACAGCGCTCTTTAACAGCAGCTCTGACAATAGTAGCTGCAAAGCACATGCTAATATTTGTTCTCATACTCATCATAATGAATGATCAATATTAACAATTGTGATAGAAATAATGTAAAGTCCATTTCCATGCACAGCGATCCTCCTGAATGCAGAGGATCTTGCAGGTGTGTGTGAAGATAGATGGAGACAATGACCTGTACATAATCTTTGTAATGTAAACATGGTTTAGAAAATGTTATGTTCCTGATCATTAGACAAAATGTCCCATATATAAACATCATTTTTGGTAACATCCCACATTTAGGAAAGTTTAAAATGGGTGGTGTTAACCTAAATAGGACATGAACTCATTCGCTACAGGATGAGAATAAAAACCATGGCAGTGTTGAGAGCAAATGTTTCAGGTGGGCACTAAAGTCTTGGCACTAATAAGTGGCATCTGTGACTACACCCACCCTGAACTTGGCAAATAAAGTCATTTTCCGAGCATGTTGCCAAGCTATTTTATCTTGCAGCCTGGGTCTAATACCAATAACTGTCTTTATTTCATCAGTTAATACATTTTTGTCTAATTACTGTATATTTTCCAAACCACATCTACCAACTATAGTGGGGACAGTTACAGTAACACTACATTTAATATTACTTACACACATCTCTTACATATCACACTTTAAAACTTTGTTTCCACAATATACATATATAACACACATAGTGACACACTATGTTTGTTATATTTATAAATTAGACTTATATACTACATTTGCCTATATGTAGGATTGTGTACACACCAATACACTACCAGCAGTAGCTTGTGACCCTAGATTTTGGTGTGCCAGAATGACATTAATAATGATATAGCCTCAAATAAAATTAAGTCAAGAGTTTATCACACTGGACTTATAACATAGGCTACAAATAAGTGATTTTTTAAGAGTAACTCTGTTACAGGCAGTTGAGACTCAACATACAGTTCTCCAGCATATACTCTAGCAGCTCGTTTTGAGAGGTTTTAGACATACCTTTGTTCAACTGTGTTTGATCCAGCTGGTGTGTTTCTTGTCAAGGTACACACAGAAGTGTTAATATTATTAACCCAGGTTCCTAGGTTTCATCAAAATTTCCAGCCCAACTGCAGAGACCACATGCTACATGGTGCAATTACACATTTATATTAATTAAACACAATGTAAACAATGCACATTATCGAATGTATGTGCATTCATGAAATTAATATTAATAGAATAAATGAGGTAAAAGGCACAATTCCTATAAACAAGCCACGTTAAACAAGAAAATAGTACAAACATTAAGTTAGAAGAGATTTTAAGAGTTAGGACTAACTACTCTAGTTTAGATAATATTCATAACTTAATTTTACACTATACCTTTTTTTAGTCCTATCTGAGGTGTTTAATACTGTGTTCACACTCTTTGGGTGTCAGTGACTCACAGTTCACAGTCGGAGAAACTTGGTGAGAGTTCACACACGCTTCATCACAACAGGAGAGAAAATGGAACGACTCTAATAAGGCTCTTTTTTTTTTTTACTCTTTTTTCCCCTCTCTTACAAATGAGCAGTTCTGAAGTGGCTTTGCATTTTGTGTGTTTGCACTAGTCTACAACGTGATGTGAGAAACACCTGAGATAAACAAATCAAAACAAATCATGAAATGAGAAATTAGAGACAAATTGCGCGCACACACACACACACACACACACACACACACACACACACACACACACACACGGTACACTTGTACACTTTGGTTTTATATTAGAATGAAAATGTAGTGTGTAAATCAAAATACAAAATACAAGAAAATATTGAATATAACAAAAGGCAAAAAAGGATACTTTCAACCATATGGTTTAAATCAACCACCATTAGACACATTACAATTAATTTAATTCATGTAGCTTTGTAACTGTCAGTAATTGCTTGCAGAACTTTTACACATTTTGGTTTCTTGGCAATACAGTGCTGTGAAAAAGTTTTTTTTTTTTTTTAAATTATTTAAATATTCCTGATTTCTTATGTTTTAGTGTATATATAATAGTTTTAGTTAATACTTTTAGATCTACAACATAACCAAGGCAACCTGAGTAAACACACAATACAGTTTTTATTTATTTATTTATTTATTGAAGCAAAAAAAAAAAAAAAATAGTTATCCAACATGTCATGTCATAGCAAACTAGCGACTCCATTTCCAGAATGCACCATAAACTACACACATGGACGACAACGACTACAAATCCCGAAGTAACACACAGACACGTCACCTTCTCCTGAGGACTAAGCAGACACACGTGTTCCCAATCACACTCACAATCACACCACATTATATAAGAGACTGTTCAGTCACTATGTCTTTGTGGAGTAATATGTGCAGTTGCTTTTGTTGCTGTCATTTACCCAACCTTGCTAATGTGTTGTTATTCTGGTTATGATTCTGCTTTACCCTTGACCTTGATTTGTGCCTTACCTGCTCTAGCCTGTTTACCTGATCGCCTGATCTCTGCCTGTCTTTGTTTTTATTTTTGCCTTGCCCACTGGATTATATGCTCCTCAATAAAGCTCTTAACTGTGATTGTATATGTTCTCAACCTCCATTACATGACAGATTACTTCACCCACAGTATGGATGCAGCAAGAAAATGAAGATGTCATGCTAAGGTAATATAAAAACACCATACTGAGAATCAATTCACTCAAGCTTCCTCAATGGACTGCCATGGATCTCCCAGAGCCTTACAATGAATTTCTTGGCCACCCTGAGTATTTCCTGTATGACTGCCAATTATACCTTTGGAGCCACAAGAGGCAGTGGTTAGGGTTCATGCTGTCCTGGCTCAATGGCCAAGCCTGCCAGTGGGCGGAGCATCAGGCCAGTATAGAATCCAGTGGATTTAACAATGTAACTCAGTTTGTGGGACTATTGATAAAGGAGTTTGGGAGTCCAGAGTACACCCACAACCTGGATGACGAGCAAGCCTGATCTGCCATTCAACACCTATTATGAGTTGGCTGACAGGGTGACCTCCACAGCCCAGCTCCAATGCCTGGCCAACAGGGAGGGTTCCGCAGACCAGTGCAAGGCCAACAGGGTGGCCTCCACAACCCAGTACCAGGCAGACAGGGTGGCCTCCACAGCCCAACTCCAGCCTGTGACCCATGAGGTGGTCTCTCCTGCAGAACTCCTGCCGGAGGTCAACGTGGTGACCTCTGCTCCAGAGCTCCAGCCTGAGACTGAAGAGGTGGTCTCACCTGCTGAGCTCCTGCTAGAGGTCGACGAGTTGACAGATCCCCCCCCGTCTGAGGCCAACGAGGCGGCCTGTACTGGCAATTAAATTTATCATGTATAACAAAATGTATCACACAGATGCATGCAGAAGAAAACATACATAGATTCACACTTTTACAAAAATTCATATTTTACAGATTCATATTTTTTTAAAGTGGTTTTATAGAAAAATTGAATTATGCATGGGGAGGGGGAAAAAAAATGTAGATTCATAATTTGCATGTCTTCATATTTTTATGCAAGTCCATGGGTACTGTTTCTGGGTTTTTTTTCTATCCTCAGTTCTGAATCTTCTTTGGTGGTTGACAGTCTGTTTAAGTACAGTATCAGCAGATGTATCACACTGGTTAATAACCATTTTACATCTTGTTCCATATTTTTGTTGTAGTACAAACAATTGACCAGTAGAGTTCATGTAAATCTTGGGCACACTGTAAAATATCCCATACATGACTGTCTTTACTGTGATGTCTATGTTTAACACTATGTTTTTAACTCTTATAGCTAAAGACAGTTAACTCTTTAACTGTCCATATTTCAATTGATCGATTGCACTCCAAAAGTAAATGTTCTAGTGTCTCATCTTGGTTGCAGTCATGTATGGGACATTGTTTAGTGGTCACGTAACAGCTCCATTTAACCACAGCTCTTACCAGGAGTCTTCTTACAGAGATTAACCAGATTGTGTCTCACATGTTTTCTGATAGGTTTTTTGAAATATGTTTTTGATACATTTTTTTTTCTTCACTGGTTAGTTGTATGTGCTGAGGAGTTCCACCATAAAGATAACTAACTGTCATTGTAAATAGTTTTGTTGGGAGAGTTTACCCAGTCAATATTTAATTCTCTGTATTTGGTTGTACAACCCCTGTATGTGAGTTTGTAGTACTGTAACTAAAATGTTGTCTTTCTCTTCCTTTTTTCCCTTCCCATGTCTCTTTGTCTGTCCAAATTGCTTTTCTTTCCACTGCCTGTATGACATTTTTGCAAAACGCTATTTTTAGTTTAATTCTTATTTCGGTTTCTCCTAATTTGTGCCCCAGATATATTTTGCACAGTTATACAGTTATCGTCTGGTGGAAAGACAGTGGCGAGGAAAAGTAATTTAGACAACACAGCTTTTAATTATCTGAATTCGTAAGATCTTTACCCACCCTCCCTCCCCTACTGTGTATCTTGTTCAGCCTGCAGAGTCGACGGAGAATGTCACTCAGCCTCCCTGCTCAGCTGAGAATGCCGCTCAGCCTCCCTGCTCAGCTGAGGAGGCTGCTCAGCCTCCCGTTGCAGCCAAGAGCTCTGCTGTGTTTCCCTGCTCAGCCTTGGAAGTCACTACGCCAGGCTTCTCTATGGATGTCGCTCCGCTTTCTCACACTGTTGAAGACATCGTTCTGCCTCCATGCTCTGCTGAAGTCCCTTGTCATCTCGATACTGGACTACTGCAACTCCCTCCTGGCAGGTCTGCCTCTGAGCGTCATTCAGTCTCTGCAACTGATCCAGAATGCTGCTGCATGACTTGTTTTCAACCTTCCTAAGTTCTCCCACACCACCCCATTGCTATGCTCCCTCAACTGGCTTTCTGTAGCTGCCCGCATCAGATTTAAAACATAGATGCTTGTACCCTGGTGCAGTACCCACTTAACTCAAAACACAACACATTCCACACTGTACCAAGCTCCCTCCAATCCTCTAGCACTGCTCAACTGATCCCACCACCTCTCATGGAACACGGAAGGCTTGCATCACGACTCTTCTCTGTTCTGTCACTTAGGTGGTGTAATGAACATCCCCTAGAGGTCCGAACAGCTGAATGACTGACAATCTTCAAACGATGTCTAAAGACTTACCTTTTTCTGAAGTACTTAAAAAAAAAAAGTATTTTCTTACTATATTACCTCCCCAACAGACTTTTTAGACTGATGGTATTCTTAGTCTCTGACCTAGTGAACCAGTATCAGGATGTACTTATTGATGGAGACTTCAAAGCACTTCTGTCAGTTGCTCTGCTAAGGGCATCTGCCACATGCCCTAAATGTAAATGCTATGAGCATAAGTAATAACAGGAACTAAATACAGGAATTTAACATTCTACAGCATTAAATGTAACTATAAACAGTTTAAAACCTTGACATGTCGTTGGCAATTCTGTGGAATAAGAAGGATAAAACACTTTGGGACAAACTGCTATTAGAAAATAATCAACTTTGGGTGGTAAAACTAACTCTGCTCTGTGTAGGACTTGAGACAGGAGGGTTTTGATGGTGCTTCATGTTTTTATCTCCCTTCTCTATCTTTCACCTGCAAAGCAAGCAGTATGTGCTGTTTGTATTTATTGCACAAAAATAAGCTAACAGAAATTGTAAGCCATTCATGGCTTCAAGTTCAAGGTGAGTGTGTTATGTTTGTGAGCTCTGTCTCCCTGTCTGGCTCACAGCATCAGTGAAAGGACAAAAGACACACAAATAGTTTGGTGGTAGGGACACAGAGGCAAGAATCAACACACGTTACCAACCGGTTCAACCCCCCTCATCTCCATTCACAGCAAACGCTTGACCATGCCCCTGCTGCCACACATAAATTGCACATGTTCTCTACACCTATACACTTCACTTTCTGCTTTTTGTTTTTATATTTAATTCTAACATATACATAACAGTCATTTGTGTGTGTGTGTGTGTGTGTGTGTGTGTGTGTGTGTATGTCAAAAAGGATTCGTGAGGCACTTATCCCCTCTCCCAACCTGCAGCATTTTTTGTGTTTTTGCTACATGTCTTGTTGTGTCAGGTTTTTCCTTCTCAAGAGGTTTTCCTCAAAATAAAGGTCAGGAAAAGCAGGCTTACGAAATGAAATGGACAGATCTTAGCCGTTGGCTCGCCTTCAGTACCACACACACACAGAGTCAGAAAATACTCTAGATTTATTTAGGGAGCACTGGGTGTGTGTGTGTAACGTGTGATTTCCCATGTTGGTGAGCGTGACTAACCCAAGGCATGAACACTGCCTCCAGTAAAGATCCAGGACACTGCGTAGGTGTGTGTGTGTGTTTGTTAGGAGTGTGTGTAGTGGTTACGGGGTGTGTTCAGAATATAAACAAGGGCATGTGAAATGCTACAAACCTGAATCTTTTAAATGAGGGTTAATCATCAATTAACTTGAGTGTAGTTTAAAACTACTAAAACATTTTATGGAATTCTAGAATATTTGTTTTTATAGCACATTTGTAGCACATACAGAGAAATTGGCTCAAAGCAGTGCTTCAGAGGGGGGTAAGAATGCAATTACTGTACAGTGCATTGATTAAAAAAATAGATAACAATTATCAAAAAAAAAATAATAATTAAAAAAATAAAGAATGAAACAGTTATTTGAAAATAATAAATAATAAATAAAAATAAATAAATCAATCCTGTAACAATAATTAAAATGTGGAATTAAATAAACTAAAGTTACAGTATGAATAAGCTTAAAGTGAGCTGTAAGCAGATGAATGCTCAGTCAGCTTATCCTTTAAAGCATCAACATGTATTCTTTACAGTGGAGTGAATTAACAAAACAATAGGCATTAACAAATGAACAGAAACACTGAACTAACAAAAACATTCCTATTAAATGTGTGATAAAATAGCTTACATCCCATACACATGTTACAAATTCATGACATCGATTTGCTATACAATACATGCACAAGTAATTGTCCATAGATATAAAGATATGAAAAATGAAATGCAAAATAATATGTGCTGGATCAAGTGTTATTATATAAGTTGATGAATAATTAGTGTGGAAGTTCTGTTGTTAAATTAAGTGAAATTTGCAGTGATTGATGCGCTAATTACATTTTTGGATGTTTATTTCAATGCTTGGCATCTTCTCATTCATATATCATAATATAAACATTTTTCATTTTTAAATTGTCTCTAGCTTTTTTTTATTTTTTATTAATTTTTTTATTTTTTTTTACATTTGACATATTACATTTGACAGCAAGTAAATTTCCTTCTTCAGTCCACATTTTCAGGGCTTAAAGGCAAGTGCGTGTGTTTAAAGTTGGTGGTCCAGACAATTTTGAAAAACTACTTGAGAAAAATCTGGCCTGAGGTGTGAACTACATGCAGGTCATTTATATTATCTGAATGGGATGTCCATAAAATTAACTTAAGCAAGCATAAATCCTGGCTCTGAAAATGAGTAATTTCCTTACATCATTAACTTTTTGACTTAAGTTACGAACTCTGAATACTGCCCTAAACTTGCACACTAAATTTACACATAATCTGATAAACATCTTTCAGAAAACACACTGATATGCAGTATAATACATGTAGGTGCAACCTTCTTACACTTTGATTTGGAAACGTTTTCTTCAAGCAAATGCAAAATTGCAGCATATTGTTAAGGACATGGTAATCTTTAAGTTTTGTCAACTTATGCTACAATGCTTCAGTTTTACTGTAATTCATCATGTGTAGCTATAACGAGTTACCTTGCTGGCTTCACGATCTGCCTCCTTAAAATAAAATGTGTGTATTATCTCTTTACTTTCTTACAGTGTGTCAAGTCAAGTATCACTGTGAGGGCTTTATAGATGTGGACAAATGATTTGTACTGCTCCAGATGTGAGCAGGAACCGGCAACAATTTCTCCTCCATTTTGTTCTGTGTGAATGATAGACCATCTTCTGTTGACAGATACATAGTTGCGTCAAAGTGTATTATGTCAAAGGGATAGATTTGATAAACTCGAGCTTTCATGGATTTCCATGCTTTTGGATTTGGTCAAACCCTGGAGAAAAAATATAGATTGAAGCGAACATAATAATAATAATAATAATAATAATAATAATAATAATAATAATAACAACAACAATAACAATAATAAGGGCATGGTGGCTTAGTACGTCTGCCTCGCACCTCTGGGTTTGTGGGTTCGAATCCTGCCTCTGCCCTCTATGTATGGAGTTTGCATGTTCTCTCTGTGCTTTGGGGTTTTCCTCTGAGTACTCAGATTTCCTCCCCAGTAAAAAACATTTGAATGTGTGTGCAGTGGGTTGGTACCCCATCTCAGGTGTCCCCCACCTTGTGCCCTGAGTTCCCCAGGACCCTGTGTAGCATAAGTGGTATGGAAAATGTATGGATAAAAAATATATAATAAACTGTCTTTATATACAATAAATCCATGCTCAAATCATCATTCATTGGTTTAAAATCATTGTTAATGTCTATAATAAATTTATAGAAGTTGCAATAATAATTTTTATAACACACTTCAAATAAAGAAGCTGCACTTCACAGAGTGTTCTTCATAGGAAAAAATAACATAAATAAATAAGTATATAAGGATAATATGTATAAACATATCACAGTGCACCAATTAAAAATAATGATATAAGAATTAGTCAACTCACTTAAAATCACTTAACACTCAATGTCTTCTATGCTTACATACTAAATTTACATAGTTAATTTACACACGTCACATATTTATTGTACATAACTTCTTTGACAAGCCACTCTACATTGATACCATCGCTAAGACTGTGCTCAGGTTATGTACGTTGAATTTGTTACACAAGATTTGCTCAAGTAGTCATTCCTTAATTTTTAACCAGCACTTTAATGCTTGTTTAGCACACATTTTCTCTGTATTTAACACCTCCTCCCACTCACTTCCTTATTCAATTTGCAATGACAAGCTGCTGTAGCTGTTGTTTTTAATTGCCCCCATGGTGCTGCTCTACTGATGTTAATTGCATTCCGTGTGCACTGTGATGCTGTAGCAATATCCCCAAGTGTGGCCGAGCTCAAAAGAACAAAAGGAACAACAATGCAACATCACCAAGTATGAGTGTGCTTCTCCTGTTCTTATGACTAATATGGTTTAAAAGTCTTTCCACTTTGAGTTTTTATATCCCTCAGGAGAAAACAGGAATATTATGATCACAGCTAGATTACACAGAATATTATGTTATACATTTACACACATCACACCATATATTCACACGTTCATCATAGGTGCTTGATGACAATGTTCCTCTCCCTATATTAGAAAATGTGTTTTATCGGTTGGGAGTTGGAGGTGTATCATGTGCTGTCTCCAAATCTGGTTTTAGCCCTTTGCTCTTGTTGACAAGCTGTATGCTAAGGCAGTTTTCAAAACCCACAAGGACGAGGTCCATCAACAACCATTCAATGTGCCTGTGTTCTGTTTGGCTGTCTGTGAGAGATGCTAATACCTGATTGTTTTTACCATTGCTGGAGGCCAGGCATCATGATACACATACTACAACTTACATAATACAAACACAATATGTGTAAATATTTCATATTTTCAAATACATTATACACCGGGACACCTGTACCCCTGATTATTAATACAATTATCCAATCAACTAAACATGCGGTAATGTCTGTGAATGCTCTCATCATATCTCAACATAGTAAAAAATGTTATCTCAGTGACTTTGTCCATGGCACGGTTGCCAGACAGGCTGGTTTCCTGGAATATTTCAGAAACTGCTGATCTCTTGGGATTTTCACACTCTAGAGTTTAAACAGAATGGTTGTGAATAACAGGAAAAAAAAATATCCAGTGAGCAGCAGGCAGTTCTGCAGGAACGCTGTTGATAAGAGAAGTCAGAAGAGAATAACCAGACTAGTTTGAGCTGACAAAAAGGCTACAGAAACTCAGATAATCACTCTATACAACTGTGGTGAGCAGAAAAGCATCTCAGAACATGCAACACACTTACATGTTTCATTTTAATTTTACACATACACACTACATACAAAATATTGAAATGTATTGAATATTGATTACACTTTCCCTTATTCACAACTACATTAAGGACAGATCCTGAAAAAGAAACAAAAGTTATGAATTATCATTCAATTTACTATGGATGATGTTCCTCAGTGTTACTGTTTATCAATTATCTTTCTTTATTTATTTTATAATATATATATATATATATATATATATATATATATATATATATATATATATATATATATATATATATATATATACACATATATATAGTGTGCAATGTGAGAACTTATAAAATTACTGATATTTAAGTGGAAAAATAAAAACAAAACATGTGTTTATCATTACTGTTATTTTCAGATAAGTGAAGTACATTTCTAAGAAAATTTTTCCTTTCCTGCTCCATTAGAGCCCAACTGTATATTTACACTGCATTTACATACTAGACTTAGATGCTAAATTTGCGTAATTGAGTGGTGTTAATGATAAATAACAAGTTATCTTAATCTTTAAGTGGTTAGCACGTTTACCTCACACCTCCAGGGTTGAGGGTTTGATTCCCACCATGGCTCTGTGTGTGCGGAGTTTGCATGTTCTCCCCATGCTTCGGGGGTTTCCTCCGGGCACTCCAGTTTCCTCCCACAGTCCAAAGACACGCATTGTAGGCTGTTTGGCATGTCCAAAAGTATCTGTGGTGTGTGAATGGGTGTGTGAATGTTCCCAGCGATGGATTGACACCTCATCCAGGTTGTCCCCTGCCTTGTGTCCTATGCTCCCTGGAATAGGCTCCAGGTTCCCCACAACCCAGTATGGATAAGTAGCACAGAAAATGGATGGATGGATGGATGGATGGATGGATGTTCAGTTTGCAAATAAAATATCATTTCATACGTGATTTTTTTTCCCCCACGTCTAACATTTTGTACCCATACTCATACTATACACTTCTCTTAGTACACATTTCATATCCACCCTGCACTTACACACCATATGTAAATACAAAACCTGTTATTATAATAGAGCACAAACATTTAAATCATCAACATACACACTTCATACATTTACACACTCCACTTTTCATTGCCCATAGGAAAGAATGTGAATCCATCACAGTATTGCAATAATGTACAATCAGATTACATGGAACATCTCTATCACACACACACACACACACACACACACACACACACACACACACACACCATAAATTGCTAGATTAAGAAATTAAGCTTTGCAGATGCTGAGTGTTTTTACTCAGTGATGTTATGAGGAAACTACTTGACTGGAACTCTCCATGATTAATAAGCATTTGCTATGGAGATGTGTGTGCTGGATCGATGAATCACCAAAGCTTTGGCTGCCACTTTCATATTCCGACTGAAAGAAGACAAATTATAGGTGACGTTATATTCCTCTGCTGGAGGCTTGCCAAAGTACATGCTTAGTTGACAGCCGTAAATGGAGGCAGACGGAATTTTTAGAAGATTTTTATTCACAGTTAATTGTGACGTAGCGAGACAGCTAGCAATTTTCAGCAGATATTTGACTTTGTAGATGGCTTTGAAATATGTATTAATATCTCTGGAACTCCAAAGTTGACATTGTTTTTAAAAGAAAAAAGGAAAAATATCATTAGGTAGCTAAATAAACCTCATACTGTATATAGGCAATCCCTGTATTCTTTGTACAGAGATGAGAGAAAGATGCAGCACATTGAACTAGTTTGGCCCACACACACAAACCAGCAATTTCCCATGAATATTCAAAATCAGAGCCTAAAATTGTAGTGAAAAATGATACCGTTTAACATGTTGATATGCCATAATGTCAAGATTGGCCAAATGATCATTATGTCAACCAATAAAATGCCAGCAATGTGTCACATGATCAGCATTTTTTGTTAAAAATATAGTACCACACTGTGGGTCACATGGTGGGAAGCTACATTTTAGATTGAAATAGAGAGACATAAGGTGTGTTCGACTTCGGCTGCAGCTGGATATAATCGATCGGCGAGAGTTGCCGCTTGGAGTCAGGGGAGAAGTTGAAAATGGACCCATCAAGTTGGACACTTTCTGCTTCCCGTAGTGACACTCACGCAGTGTTTGCTTTCTTTATCACAGACGAAGTGGATTAGATGTAATATTTCTCAGATAAACAGATGCCAGTCGGTCTGTGCAGCGCCACATGAAGTCGACAAACCTATAGAGTCAAATAATTTGGGTCACATGGAAGAATGTTTTGGACCATTTTCCAGAAAATATGAACATGAACAATGTAATGCATGAATAAAAAATTATGTACCTTATATTAATTCTTCATACTGCATAAGCAATGACACTATCTTGATTTGTATATCAGTATTTGTATCTGGATTTAAACTAAAAGTGGGTGTGGTTTACACCTGAAGGTGCTGCTTAGAAATGCCAGCACTGTCCACATGGTGTCTAAATTTTGCTTCTGACAGTTCCTCAACCTCATCTATATCACTCAAGTACATAATTAGTCTCAACTAAAGATATATATCTTTAGTATATATATATATATATATATATATATATATATATATATATATATATATATATATATATATATATATATATATATATATATACACTGTATATCCCATACATATTAATACAGTTTTATGTCTGTACCTCTACATTTTCATTTAGTTAGCGGACACTGTTTTTCAAACAGGTAAATAGAAGATGCAGTAATACAATGTACATAATATCCACTTTCTGCACTGCTTATCCTACACAGGTTGCAGGGAGCCTGGAGCCTATGTGAGGGAACTTGGGGCACAAGGCATGGGACAATCCATCGCAGGGCACAATCGCACACCACAGACAATTTGGAAATGCCAATCAGCCTGCGTGACTTTGGGAGAAAATCCCCAAAGCACTGGATAAAGAAGTAAACTCTGTGCCCTCAAACCTCTGCACTGTGAAGCAATGTGCTAACCACTGACTTGTGCCCCCTTGACTTGTGATTGAGTGGTCTAATCTACTTAGTTGCAAAAAGACCATTTCAAACCTAAATGCATAAATACATGTTGGTAACATGTTGGTTTCACAATAATAGGAATATCATACAACATTTTAATAAAATGTTTTACCTGTTTGTTAAATGTGCTTTTCTTTGCGTTGCGTGTCAAACTTCCTAAAATAAAAAAATCGCTATATTCTATTTCAAAAGTATGATTTCTGCTGGATGATACATTATGTATACAAAATATATGCATGCAATGTAAGACTTAAAATACATTTTTTTTTTTTGCATTCTCATGCTAAAGAATGCATGACAGTCAAGACCATTTTGTTTTTTTAACATACCATCACTGCTGTCGTTAGATGCGAAGTCGTTTATCATAATAACGTGTGGGGTGCACGGGAGGAGCATATTAGCTGAGATATTTTTCAAGATTACGTGCCCCTTCTGTGCAGCCTTCAGATTTGTCAGCAGAAGAGCAGATATGGGTATATCAATAATCCATGGCATTGTGTATTTCCCAACTGATACTATTATAAAGCTCGGGATGACAGCCTGCCTCAACTCCATCATCTCTTCCACCGGGAGCAGAATCTCATAAAGCACTTTCAACATAGACGTCTCATATAAAGGGTAATAACTCCAGCCAGTTAATACCACAGAATTAGCCCAAAGTGGAGCAGCAAAGGCGAACAAAATGGGAATGGGGGGGGTGTGATAGTGAGATAAGACCCTGTAGGTTGCTAAAGAGAAGGAGGACTATGACAAATAGTGGGGTGAGTAGATAACTTGAGAGATTGCCTGTATCCCAGCTACTTTTCTTTGGTCTTTCTGTAAAGGAAAAATCACTAATAAAAATGGGATAAATTATCAGTGATTTGGTGTGACAATGAAACTATGAAGACTGAGTGTATATGTAAGGAATAAACACAATGGGGCATGCTATTATAAGAAAATATTCAATGATGGGGTGGTGTGATGCAACCCAACACCCCAAGGTTGATTATTTTCCTATAACAGCACATCCCATCATGTCCCTCTTATACCACTGCAATTTGCCAACAATGTTTCTATTTGTTAAAGAATAACACAGCGTACTTTTATAGTTACAATTAATGTTGTGAAATATCCACAACACAAGTTAGTTCCTGTTATCACTAACATTATAACAGTTCTTAACAGTAAGTCCCTTGCATTCTTTTGAAGCTAATGCAACAGAAAAAATGCAGTGTACACTGTAGCCTGTAGTTCAGCAAATTGGGATTTTTCTAATAAAACTGTGGTTCTTAAGATTCTCAATTTTAAAAGTAATGACAATGACAGTGCCCTGCGATGGGTTGGCACACCATCCAGGGTGTCCCCGCATTGTGCCCCAAGGCCCCTGTGATAGGCTCCAGGCTCCCCCACAACCCTGTGTAGGATAAGTGGTACAGAAGATGGATGGATATTATTATTATTATTGTTGTTGTTGTTGTTGTTGTTATTTTCTTTTATACATCTGTATTATTATAAAATGTCACAGTTACATTTACAAATGGATGTCAATCATTTATCGAGTGATACTGGCTACTGAAACATGGAAAACACAGTCTAGTGAGCTACACAGTTAATTTTAAGCCAAAGGGAAGCTAAGATTTTAAAGCAGAATGATGTAAGACATGAATGTTTCTTCTAGCTCCTGAATGGGCTACAACAACAGCACAAAGTAATAACTTCCGTTTCTCCAAAAACTCTTCTTTCTGACAGTATTTGTGCACACCATCCCAAACCTCTTTTTTTTTTTTTTTTTTTGACCAGTTAATGACAAGTTTTTCAAGAATCATAAATTTTAAATTGAATTATAATCATAATAACTCTTCTGCTTTTGTCCTATGAGTGCACTGATTTGAACTTGATACCAGAATTGATGAATGATGTAAATCAATTCCTATTCGTGTTTCATTATAACACAAACAATAACCCTTACTATGTGTGTTAATTAATGTGAACACACATTACAGTAGTCAGGGAACAGTGGTCTTCAACAACTTTTTGTTATCTTTGCATTCTCCCTCAGTTTGTCAGGATTTAAATTGCGATGCCAGGTGGCTGCAGTTATCATGCCATAACCAGCGGAGGCCGAATGACGAAGCCCCCCCAATAGAGACATTCACTGTTTGCATTTCTGGGGACAATAAAGAAGACCATCTGCTCCTGTCGTTTGTGTTTTATTGTTCACCGTCTCTCCTCTGCTTTGAATTCCTGCTAGTATCCTGGCAGCATGATGTGATGTGATGGAAGATTGTGGGATTGGGAGTTGGAGTTGGAGAAGGGACATTGGTCAACACAATCTTCTAATTGCAAATTGTTCGTTTAACAATTTTCATAACTGATTACATAATCACAGAGTAGTAGGAGTAGTTACTCAGACTTAGTAGTTTACTCAGACTTCTGGCCATAACTGTAGTAGATTGCCTGCCCAAGTAATGTGATTAAACAAAAACTAATGTCTTGTGAATAAGAAGGTCACAAAAGGTTACTAATGCATAAAATTCTGAATGGTTAAGGTTATGGTTAGGGACATGGTTAGTGCGTGGAGCTTTAGATACTTTAGTCATTTTCATGCTACTAAAGAAATTATATGTGTATTCATTATATCTGAAGATCTCCAGATATATTTAACAGAGCATTTGCCACTTTAGAGCAGCAGATCATTGTGGATTCTGCTTTGCACAATTAGTGGAATGGTGCTCTGCACAATTTGTCAACTGACCAGATATTATTTGGGTGGTAAACCAGTCTCAGCACAGTAGTGACATTAACATGGTAATGTGTGTGGAAGTGATGTACTGTAAGTGTATCAGCAGTGGAATTACTACTATATTGCTGTTGATTTTAGTCAATGAGGGGCTCATGTACTAAGCAGTTTGAACCTGTTTTCAGACACAATTAGTCTGCATTCTGCACTGAAAAGCTTGTGCACTTGTGCACAATTGGCATATGAGCCTAAATTATACAAAGCAGCACACTTGAGAACACTACTGAAGAAAGATCTGGAAACCTCAGAGGTGCTGCCCCAGAAAATCAACTTAAGCACGTGTATAAAATAACTCTGAATACAAGTAACTTTCCTAATGTAAATACTGATCTAACTTTTGGACTTAAGTTGTCAACTCTGTGTAGGGCCCAAAGTGCATTACTCTCGCACTTACATTTTCATTTGCAGGATGATCCCACAAAAAATGGTATAGAATGGGAAATTAAAAATTATTGATGAAGGGAAAAGGGAAAAATAGGACTTTATTATATGATGTTCCTGAGCTACAATGAGTAATGACAGCTCACAGCAATTTACAGTTGGAGTGGAGTTTTCAGGTGCAAATTGCTAAGGAAATTTCAAATGCTAGCTCATACTGTATATGTACTATGTCATCATGTCTGAAAGTATTATGACTGAAGAACTGTCCCTAAATTTTCGGTATAGATTGATACAGAGCCATAGATATAACAAAGAAGCTTCTCCGCATTTAACCCTAAATAAATAAATAAATAAATAAATAAAGCCAGCGATATTTCTAAGTGTCAGAAATTATAAGCCATAATTTGCCTCAAAGACACACAGAGCCCAAAATACAGTTTATAAACTCATTCCACAAACAGCACACGAATTGATTATATTTGAGAGAGCTAGTATTAACTGGTTAACTTGCTACTATCAACTTTGTACTGTGTTTGCAGAACAAACATACTCGGCACAGGACAACCCTAAAATGCAGCTAAAATTCAGACTCTTGTTAAAATAAACATATATAAGAAAGTTATTATTCTGATAAAACTTGTTCTCATAACTTTTATGTAATCCATGCTACATAGAAACATATCTTCAGATCTGGGCCAAATCCCAAGAACATATTACAGTATTGTACCATATAAGATCTAACATCCTGTAGCTTTAACAAGAAGTTTTTCATTACTGAACTTCCATTTTCACTTTAGTCCAAAGCTTTTTGATCTATTTTTGAATATTCCACAATTTTACAGAAGCCTCACACAGAGCACATTTAGCCTGTGCTACCCAAGCACAGTCTGTCTGGGGAGCTACAGATGTGGTTGATTGAAGATTAATGCCATTGTAACATTATGCGCACAATTTGAAGTCTGCATATTTGTGCTGCTAAGGCTTCCATTTTAGATAGTAGAATTCTTCCAACTATGGACAAATCCCTCTGTAACCATGTGTTCAAAATTATTTTACTCTTTTTTTTTTAGAATGTTTTGAATATTAATTATCTCTCTACAGCTACGATCCTTAGAAACACTAACTCCTATATACTTCATTCCTAACTGGTATAAAATGAATAAATGTTGAAGAATGATCATGGATTGCCATCAGTTCGCATTTGTTTACATTCATGTAAATACCCGAGGCTTTTCAGGAACAAAAAAAAAGAGATAACCTCTAAAGCTTTTTAGTATTCGTTCCTCATTCTTTAGGAAGAGGGTAATATCATCCACCAACTGACTTATCACCAGTGTATTTCCCATGACATTCAATTGTTGTACTTCGTCACTATTTGTAACTGGAAACACCATAATAAAAAGCAGGGGAGAGGCTGGACAACCTTGATGTATTCCTCTCTTCACATCAAACCTTTTACATGTGCCCAAAGGTAATGACACTGAACTATTTATATTGCTATATAACATCCTAATCACCTCACGAAAGCATTCTCTGAAACCAAAATGTTCCAATGTACCAAAATAAAAGAATGTTCAACACTATCAAACGATTTACAGAAGTCTAGAAATAAAATGAAGCCATCATCTTCAATTCTACCTCCATAATCTAATAAATCCAATACCAATCTAATGTTGTTATGAATAGTATGCCCTTTAAGGAAGCCAGATTGAGATTCACTAATAATTACTGCCATACCCTCTTTTAATCTATTAGCATTTATATGGGCAAGTAATTTATAATCCACGCTAATAATATTATGGGTCTTAGGTTTTCTACATATTTTTTTTTTTTTTTTTTATCTTTCCCAGGTTTGGGAATTAGAGTTATTAAACCTTGTTTCATGGTTGGCGTTAAGATCTTATTTGTAAAACATTCTCGAATGGTTAAAAACAACAGATCCTTAATATCATCCCCCCAAAAAATTACAAAATTTGATGATAAACCATCTTTTCCTGGAGCCTTTCCCGATGAAAGTTGTTTGATGGCGTTGTCCATTTCCCACAATTGAATCTTGGATTTACATAGATCTGAAAAGTCTGTACTGATTGTAGGGATATGGGTTTTTATACTCTTAAAGAGGGTATCAGAATCCTCTCTGGAGTAGGAGGAGGAGTACAAATGTGCATCAAATCTATAGACTTCTTCAGATATTAATTTATGGTCTGTGCATTCCATATTGTTAATCATAAGCATATTAGCTGCAATCCTTTATTGTCTTCTTTTTTCCAAACCACAGAAATACACAGTATTTTTCTCTCCCTCTTCAATCCACTTGGCTCTTGATCGTATAAAAGCTCCATGAGCTCTTTTCAGGTATACTTGATCCAAATTAGATTGAAGGTTTATGAATGTAGCCTTATCAGTCTCTGACATTGGTGACTTCTTACAGCATTCATTAATTTTTTGCATTAAGTTAAGTTCCCGTTCCATTAATTCTTTACTTCTTTTACTTCAAATTTCATCTAAATTTGTCTGACTTTAAACTTAAAAAATTCCCATCTATTGCTATAACTTCCCACTGTCAAATCAAATTTAATCTCTGACATTAAATCCTTAATTGTATTACAATAATCTTCACATTTCAGCAAGGCAGTATTAAACTTCCAGTGAACATTCCTGTTATTAATTTTTGTTTTGGGTTTCAAATTAAGACACAATAAACAGTGATCTTTTAAAGGGAACATGTTCTCATATTCTGAAACATATTCTTCTGTTTTAGGCGTTGATAACCATATATCAGTTCTAGATTTGTAACTCCCATTAGGCTTTATCCATGAAAACTGAGTAACATTTGGGTTTTTGACTCTCCATAAATCGTCTGGATTACGCATGTAACCCTGTTCCCTGGGAAGGGAATGAGACGTTGCGTTTAGCATAACACTATGGGGGGGGGGGGCATGATCAGGTGACGTGACAATTAAGCGTGACGCATGGTATAAATATGGTACCTGTGAACTGCACCATCAGCCTCTATTATCTGAAGCGAAGACGCAATTCACAGGCCTGCCCTGGTATGACAACGCTACACAGCGTCTCATTCAATTCTCAGGGAACAGGGTTACCCCAGACGTTCCACTATGGGAACGATAATACCCACTCCGTCATCCCGAGGGTACGGCCTGTTCAAAAAGACCCAAGCCCGAGGGTCACTGCCAGACACTCGAGCCCGGGGTGGAATGAATATCCAGGCTGTAATAACAAATGAATGTGTGTGGCGTAGACCACCCTGCAACAGCACACACATCCTGAAAGGATACCCCTTTGGACAAAGCCTTCGTGGAGGCAACCGCCATAGTGGAATGAGCCCTTATGCCCAGAGGCATAGCGAGACCACGCACCTCAACAGCAATAGAGATTGCTTCCACTATCCAATTAGAGATGCACTGCTTTGACACAGCATCACCTCTACTGTCGCTGCCAAAGCAGACCAGCAGCTGCTCCAACTTACGACACTGGTCAGAGTGGTGGACATAAGTACAGAGAGCCCTTACTGGACACAGCAGATGCATTCTCTCTTGTTCTGGTGTGGGGAATGGAGGAGGGCAGAAAGCCTTCGTCATCACAGGGTGAGCAGCCAATGTAGGCACTTTAGGAATATAATCCGGCATAGGATACAGGAATGCCTTGGCTAATCCAGGGGTAAAGTCAAGGCAGGAAGGGGCAACAGAGAGAACTTGTAGATCTCCTACTCGCTTGAGAGATGTCAGGGCCAGCAGAAGAGCTACCTTTAGAGTCAGAACCTTCTCAGAGGCTGACTCTAAGGGCTCGAATGGGGCCCCTGACAGACCTTCCAGGACCACAGAAAGGTCCCAGGAAAGTATGCACGGCCTGCAGATGGGCCTCAGCCGCCTGACACCACGCATGAACCTCAAAGTTAGAGGATGTTGCCCCACAGAGGCTCCATCAACAGGGGTATGGCTGGCCGAAATGGCAGCCATGTAAACCCTGATTGTAGAAGGAGCCCACCCTGCTGAGAAACGTTATTGTAAGAACTCCAGGACTGTAGCTATTGCACAGTTCACTGGGTCTACAGTGGATCCCTGCAGATGGGAATCTCCCAAGGAGTGCCATCTAGCAGGGATATTATCTCTGAGAACCATATTCGAGCTGGCCAATAAGGTGCTACTAGCAGCAGACATAGACTGTCTTGGCGAACTCTTGCTAGAACTTCTGGGAGCAGAGCGATGGGGGGACAAACGTACAGATGTGACCTCGGCCACATGTGCACCATGGCGTCCAGCCCTAATTGTGCAGGAGGAGTGAGTGCGAACCACAGCGGGCCGTGTGTTCTCTCCTTGGAGGCGAACACATGCAATCCCGCTTGGCCAAACCTCGCCATATGGACTCCACCACTTGTGGATGGAGCCACCAATCCCTGGGCCTCAGCCCCTGCCTCAACAGGATGTCTGCCCCCATATTCCCAGAATGTACATTGCACCCAATGACAAACTTTCCTTCTGCCCAGAGAAGAATTAGTTGTGCCTGCCTGAACAGGGGGCATGGACATAATCCACCCTGGTGGTCAATATATGAGACCACCGGTGTGTTGTCTGTAAACACATGGTGACCTCTCAATTGAGGAAGAAGGAATTTCAGTGCTAGAAATATGGCCCACATTTCTAGGCAATTTATATGCCACTCCAGATGAGGGTCGCACCAGAGACTGTGAGCTGGACAAGCCATAACACACTTCCTGAATTCTCTCACTCACATTTTTTTCTCTCGCTCATTCCTTTTTTTTTCTTCTCTTTTTTTTAAAGGGATAGAAATGTTCTGAGATTTTGAGTAAAGATAGCATGGAAATGAAGCGTCTTTTTGTTTCTTTACACAAACAACTGACATGCAGTCTTTTGCTGAAGATAATAAAGGCTGATGACATGGTTTACAGGTGATATGTTTATATCACTCGGCGCGCTTAATTGCCACGTCACCTGATCATGGCAGGCCTATAAATAGGTTTAATTCTTAAAAAGCGCCTACGCTGTCTTCTGCATTTTTTTCTGAGCTTGTCTGCACCAGTCTCATTGCATTGTCGGATTGTTTGACTCACGCAGTGTGCATCGGTTGCATACTGCACAATTTTGCTGGAAGCAGTACGCCATCCGGGTATTTCTCACTTACTGTTTCACACATACTTAGAATTCGGAAATACTACCCCTCTGGCATACTGATTTTCACCTACTATATAGTAGGCAAGTATGCGGTTTCGGATGCCGCCTACAAGTGCTCGTTAACATGAATGTGAATCAGGTGCAGGTGGTCATGTGACAGTGATGCAGTGGCTGCTGGGTACTATAGTCCCGGGTTCCTTCCAGCATATCCATGACAACGTTCTTGACTATCAGACCAGCAGAGTGGGCAGGTGGAAACCAGATGCTTTGTTAGAAGGTCCGCTTTTTCTTTATTAAGCAATTGTTTTAAAAATGTGAGAACAAGGATGAGTTCCCAGAAAACATTGTAGCACAGTTTGTTCTAGAGCAAACATCACTTGAACAGTCTTTCTCTAGAGATAATGTAAACTTTGCATGGTTTTGGGAAACTGGGCCCATGTTGCTAACTAGTGTATAAACAGAATACTATTAAGTCAGCAAATCCATTTTGTGTTCTTATACAAACTGCAATCAAAATATTGTTGGCATTTGTTAATACTTTTCAGAACTACAGGGTATACCAAACGTCTCCATACATAGGGAACTATGTATACCAGCACAACGTCAGTTATGCCTTCATCAGTGGATATTCATGGACGTCCACTACTCGGTCACTACTACACTGTCGGTCTGCAACACTTCCATTCTTTTTGAATTTGTTAATAAATTTGGCAGTGTCATGTGTGATGTGCTTGCCATGCTTCCTGTTAAAAAAGTGTTAATTTCCCTTATGTATGGAGACTTTGGGGACACCCTGTATTTATAGTAGAAATTGTAATTAACGCTATAAGTGGACATTTTCCCCCTCACCCTGACCCTATCCATCCAGAACTTTACACAACACAAGGAGCATAAATAATCCTTATGAATTTGCCTTCACAAGACCACGTTGGAAAAGGTCACAGCAATGTGGTCCTTTATTCTAGAGCCTTGTTTTGACGTAAAAGAAGTGGGCTGCAATGTACAACATTTCCAAAAAGGCTAAAGGGAAAATTTAAGGCTCTGGCTCTACACTTCAGCTGATTTTAATGTCTCCTCTGTCTATATAAATTGCCTGTGTGTGTATAGCAAGCAAAATGGGAGTGCAATTGCACTTTTAGTATTATAGATATGTCACAGTAAGGCCATTTCTTATTTGTAGTCCTCAAGACAAAAATGCTTTTGTATTCCAAACCCATGCTCAATAAATATTTCAAAACCTCATAAAATATTGTCGAGACTAATGCACAGTTATGTGCGGAGCATGGCAAGAGTCACTGTAAACTTTCTTTCTAATAATGTTCCCCATTTCATCCAGCCTCCTGAGAGAAAGTCTAAATCACACGACTCGGACAACGTGACAGCCGCCAGTGACTGCTGAGCAATATTTCAATTATTCTAACACGTTGGATTGTTTCGTTTTAGCTTTGCATGTTGTAGTCATCAAGGCTAAACTCTTGGGAAATTACATATATTGCTCTTTTCTTATGCCAAATAAAACAACCTAAGAAATTAGGGGGAAAAACTCTAGGGTGTTAATTATGTAAAAGTGTAGATGTCTGACAACAACGGATTTCTTAATGAGCGCCTCAGAGAACAAAGAGAATTTAAGTGGCTTTTAATAAGGACAGAGACCACCAACAAGGCAAAATACCATCTAAAGAAATTATAGATTAAATATGACTGTGTGTGTGTGTGTGCGCGCGCATGTGTGCTACATGTGTTCAGACTCTGATCATATTATTGCACATAAAATTTATCTTAAAATGTACATTTTTGTAATTTATGCCTGAATGTGTTAAACTGAGGGATGTGTTTTTATTGTAAAAGAACAGTTCGGCCTAAAATAAAATGTTCAGAATGTTCTCCTTATCAACCAAAACATATTTATTGTGTGAAGGCTTTGCAGTGAGCTATGAGGCTAATATACCTAACAAGTAAGGAAATGTTTAAAGCTTCCAGTTTAGCATCATGCAAACTGTATGTTGAAATCATACATTTTGAAATCATAAGAAATAAATGTCTTGATTTCAAGATAATGGTACAGAAAATGTATAATCATATATTAATTCACACCAATAGCATGTTAGTGCTGATACACAATATGGCCAAAAATTTTTGAACACCTGACCATCACACCCATATGTGCCTAAAAGTCCCATTCCAGCTTTAAAATCTGTTTGCGCCAACTTTAACAGCAATAACTGCAACCAAATGCTTCTGATAACTGGAGATCAATCTTTTACTTACTTCTAGGACTAAGACTAACTCCTATGCTTTGGATCATTGTATTGCTGCATAATCCAGTTGCACTTGAATTTAAAACCTAGGGACTAAAGACCGGACATCCTTCAATTATTGCCAGCTGCTCAGGTCCTGAAGAAGTAAAGCATCCCCACACCATCACACCTCCACCACCATGCTTGACCATAGGTATGATGCTCTTTTTGTGGAGTTCTGTGTTTGGTTTACGCCAGATGTAACGGGACTCCTGTCTTCCAAACTTTTCCACTTTCAACTCATAAATCCACAGAACATTGTCCCAAAAGGTTTGAGGATCAAGGTGTAGTTTGGCAAACTTCAGATGAGCATTAATGTTTTTCTGGGTTAGCAGTCGTTTTCACCTCGCCACTCTTCCATGGATGCCATATTTGCCCAGTGTCTTTCTGATAGTGGAGTCATGAACAGAGATCTTAATTGATGTAAGAGAGGCCTGTAGGTCCTTTGATGTTGTCTTTGGTTCTTTTGTGATTTGCTGGATGAATAGTTGCTGTGCTCTCATAGGAATTTTGGAAGGTCAGCCACTTCTGGAAAGGTTCAACACTGTTGATCTCTGTTGAAACAGAGTTTTTTTTTTTTATTCCATTTGGAGATAATGGCTCTCAATGTGGTTCTTTGGAGTCCCAGAGCCTTTGAAATAGCTTTGTAACCCTTCCCAGACTGATGTATTTCAATCACCTTCTTACTCATCATTTCTGGAATTTCTTTCAACTTTGGCATAATGTGTTACTAGATAAGGCATTCTAACCAACTTCATGCTGTTAAAAAAGTTCTATGTAAGTATTAATTTGATTGAACAGGGCTGGCAGTAATCAGGCCTGGTTACGTCCAGTCCAGCAGAACACTATTATGAATGCAGTTTCATAGATGGTGAATACATTTTCACATAGGCCCAGTTGGTATTGGATAACTTTTTTGCTTCAATAAATAACAGTAAAAGTTAAAAACAAAACTGTATTTTGTATTTATTCATTTGGCCTTTGTTTTATCTTGTATTTTGTTTTAATTTCTGAAACAACTTCATATGACATATACAAAAAATAATTAATCAACACTCATGTCCGATCAAATTCAAGAATTCAACAGCTGGGTTTCATGTTGCAGCGTGACTCAGTATTCGTAACGGAGAATCAGGTTTACATCAGCTGTACTCCCAGAGGTTTTACATTACTGATTTACACAGCTTCTAAGGTGGAATTACAGGTTAAATCCACCTTTAAATTTGATGCCATTCTGATGCAAAATTAGCCCAATCAGCCCTGGACTTTCCATTTAACAAATGTTGTATGTGGAAAGTGCCATTCTACTTCACTGCACACCAGTTATCAGTGACAACTTTTCCCATGTGGATGGCTTTGTGTGTCTACATAGGAGCTTTTGACACACAACCAGACTGTTAAAAGAAACAAAATGAAATCCCAGCAAAGGCAAAGTGTACACTTCTTATAATGTGTTCAAGTAAATTCATGCAAACATTTATAAGAATCTACTTTTCACACAAGCTGCTTATAATATAATTTGTAATGAAAAAAAAATATAAATTAGAAGAGAATATAACATAAAAGCATGTTCACTACTTTTCTCAGCCTGTTGGACCTCACTGTGTGTATATAGATAATTTATTGGTCCTCAAAGAGGAAATTTGTTTCCATCGTGGGTGCGAACAAAAACATATCATCATACATATAAACCAATGTAAACAATCACAGGCATATAGTGGAGAAGGGGACAAGAAGAAAAACATCAGGATCATCGTACAACAAATGCATCTCCCATCACAATGGCTGAGTGTCTATGTGTTTAAAACTCGGATAGCCATAGGAACAAAACTCCTACCATAGCTGGCCTTCCTGCACATGGCTAGTCTATACCTGCGGCCAGAAGGAAGGGGGTTGAAATATTGATAAAGTGGGTGGTTTGGGTCATTCAAAATTTCATGTGCCTTCCAGAGCATATATGAAATGACATAGTCCGATAAATTGGGGGTGGGAATACCAATAATTTTTCCTCGCTAAATTAGTTATTTTTAAGAGTTTGTTCTTATTGGTTACTGTTAGCATATGGAAAAAACAAATGGCACCATACATAAGAACCAGTTCAATAATACTTCAGTACAGAAGAAGAAGCAGGCTAGGCTGAACAGACAGATATTTAAGTTTACGAATAACTGTGAGTCTCTGTTGACAGCACTGGTAAATACCTAGAGTGTGCTGATTGAAGTTGAGATGTTTATGCAATGTAATGCCCAGATATCTGAAATGCTCCACACTTTCAACCATCTCTCCGTTAATGGTAATACCAGAAGGATGGGTAAGTGTTTTGGCTAAACCATGAACAAAACAAAGACACTAAGACAACTTGGCATAAACTAACAAGCTCAGTAAACATGCTAACATGGAACACGGTGGTCTAAGACAAAGAAACAGTGCAGACAATGGTTATATATACACACGCGTGCTCATTAACAAACGTGAATCAGGTGCAGGTGGTCATGTGACATGTAGTGCAGTGCAGTGGCTGATGGGAACTGAAGTCCAGCGTTTCCTTGATATATGACAACATCTTAAAGGTCTTTTTCCCGTAACTATATATTTCTTTTGAAAAAAATAACTTTATAATGATGTATAAACTTATAATGAACAATGTAACACCTCTAGACATGCATCTTACACAAGGCTGTTTTACTATTAACTACATTCATGCCAGAGATATTTTTGTTTGTTTGTTTGTTTGTTACTCTTCGGCTAACCAAAACCCATCCATATCTCAACCGACTATTTTCTTTTTCTGGCTGACCAAACTCAACCAGGACTCAAACAGATGCCTTTTGCTTTTTTTTTTTTTTTTGGTTGGCCAGACTCACGCCAGAGCTCAGTTTAATGCTGCTTGACACAAGACTGTGAAAAAAACAATGTCAGAATCAAGCCAGAAGTGCCGAATGTAAGCCAGATGTGGCCCAGACCCTGTTGCTATCTGGGATTGTGTGTTTGAATCTGAGTAATCTCTTATAGGATGTGTTTGGGTGACTTAATTAACCCGCTCGTAAAGTGCTTTAGTTTACTGGTTTTCATCCACTCTATCTATCTATCTATCTATCTATATTAGGCTACTTCTTTATTAAAAGTCAATCCCCAAAATTATTGACTATGAGTGCATTATTTGAAACAACCACATTCTTTCTAAATTTTTCTTCATGAAACATTGTTTGTGCATTGTTAATTGTTATCTTTGTTTTTTGTCATAGACTGGTGTTGGATAACTTTTTTTTTTCCTCAACTTTTTGCTTCAATAAATAAATAAATAAATACATAGATAAAACCATATTGTGTGTTTACTCAGGTGCCTTGGTTTTATGTTGTATTTTGTTTGATGATCTACAACTATTTAGTATGAGATCAATTATCTTTGTAGTTCTATGTAAATAGAAATCCACTGTCAGAATAACTTACAGTATACATAAAAAAGAATGTACATATCTCACATGTGAAATGACTATAACTGCCCATTGACATAGATTTGAACAAGAAAGAACTAATGGAAAAAAGAGAAGAAAAGTGGTATATTTGATTGTTACCCTTATAGTATACGATATTCAGATATATTTTGATAATAATATCTTATTATTCATTCTTTCAAATAAAACATTGAAAGACTTGCATTTTAAAAAAAATACAACTGACTAGATCTCTATAGACACTCTATATAGAATTGTGTGGAACAGACAAGCTGGACAGCTGGGTTACAATATGAAAAAATATACATCTATTACATAGAACTGAACAGTCAAATTCTTTGTAAAAGGATATGCCATTGATGTCCAGTGCATATTTTTAAAAGGTAAAATCTCTTGAATTAATTAGTTTTCCTTTAGACTTTATTTTACCTCATATCAGCTTTTCCCTCTTGCAGACAGCAACATGAAAACTGTGTAATTAAAACAGTTCTGCAATCTGAAGTGAGAGACTTTGCCAATATGTTTTTTTTTTGTTGTTTGTTTTTTTTTTTTTACTACAACCAAGAGCATGTCTGGGCAGAACATTAGAAAACACTATGACATCAGAAGACACTGTGTGGTTATTACGATATAAGGTAATAAGGGTTTTGGTGTTGTTAGAATGGATTTCAGCTCCAGTCGACGGATCAAAGACAGAGACTATAAATATAATAACCATTATATTTTATTCGACAGGTAGTGGTTACTAGAGCCATGACTTCAGGGTGGCCAATGGCCAAGATAACAAACAAAAACCAGCTAGAAAAACATACTAAATTTAACCTAACATAATAGAAATAAAAATACAAAAGAACTTCCCTAACTTCCTATCCTAAACAATTCACAAACAATCATCTGGAATAAATGACAGGTCACCCCTACGCTCCAAACATCTTTAACAAGAACAATAACAAGGAATAACCTCCACCATGAAATTAACTATCAAACAAATGTTTTATATACAACTAGGATTCGATCTGCTGATGAGAGGAGCTCTGCACACAACATGGATGACACTGGAATGATCTCCCCGACTAGTGGTAACCTGGCCCGTTTATAGGGACATGCCATCGCATCAGCCAGTCACATTCTCCCATCCCTCATGGGTCGCCGGAAATCCTGTACAACACACACACTGAGAGAGGAAAGGAAAAAATACAAACGCTGCATGGCGAGCAATACCACAGATGACCACGGGTCGTAACAGTGGTTATATTATATTTTGTTACATTCAAAGTATTAATCACATTTGATCTTGATTAAAGCAGAGAGAACAATTATACAGTCTGATCCAGCCATCTGAATGCATTAACAGTGACTGTTTTTATTCTATCAGTTATCAGAAATGAATACAAATTTAAGTTATATACCTGAATTATCTCTCTTCAGTAATGTAAGTGCAAAATAATGCGCTATTATTTAAAAGCAGTAAGAATAATGATACCTCATAAGACATACAGTAGATCAGCACATTAATTGAGTCAATGTGTGTCTGAAATAAGAAAGCACCTTGATACGTTCCTGCCTATGTTATCTCAAGAGTCACTATCTTATGCATAGCTACAAAAGGAATCGTTTGTCATAACACGCTGACAGCTGACTGCTACCAGGTGGAGCAACAAGACAATAAAGCAAATTATCCAGTGAATACATTGCATTTGTCATCAGAATTTTTTTTTTTAGTTTATATCCAATAGTATGTTAAAGCAATTACAAAAAAAAAAAATACTCACGTGTATGAAATCTTCTCCCTCAATCCACTGTGATGGAATTGTCTGATGCCTTTTATTCTCCAAAACAGCTGCTAAACTTGAGGTGATGTACAGAATTATGGAATACAAACATAGTACAAGGAAATAATACCTATAAGGCAGCATTATCGATGAATTTTTAACTTGAAAGGTTGATGTGGTTGATTGTTTTGCTGTGTAATGCAAACAAACTCACACAAGATGTTAGAAATGCTAACTCCACCATTCACCCTAACCTTAACCTTCATACCTTTTATACAACCGAAGCTGAGTGAAATTTTTTTTTTTTTTTGATGAATTTGCAAGTGTGAAGCCATGTTGAGCCTTATATTCTAACTTTTGATTCTGATATACTGTAAATGGAAATTTACTGGAAATTCTGCCCAGTCAATGTCAGGTGTTATACATTAACAGCAACAGCAGTTAACACAGAGTGCTAGAAACATATTATGATTTCTCAAACTGCTTAAAGATTTTTCTGCATTTTCAATAATATATTCATGAATAGTACTTGCAAAATGAAAATAACAAAATGTTGTAGTAGTGATGGAAAAATAACAGGTCTCCGCATTGTAACCATCCCTGAATGTACTGTATCTTCAGATAAAATGTCAGGAAAAAAGCATTTCACCATTTCTTATTCAAATTCTATCAAGCACTGTTTGATTTACATATTTTAAAAGGAAGGTAACCCCAATGGGAGGGACAGACTGACATCTCCTCCCCAGAGGCAAAAGGCTTCTTCAGAACTTTCCTTAATGATGTGTGCTACCTCCTGAACAGATCCACCCTGCCATGCCCCATCGACTTAACACAGTTCTGAAAATCACCTGGCTGAGACTGAATTTCTCCTGCTTTAGAATAAGTCTTTCTGCTTGACATTTTCACAAGTGTAACTCCAGTGTGTCAGTCTTGAAGCCTTTGCCATGTATTTCACTATAGATGCCTCAGTCATGGCTGTCAGATGGTACCACTAAGATTTAAAGAAGGCACAGCAGGGTCCAAAAGTTAAATTTTTTTCAGTTATCAAAAACCTAGCAATATATTTTACTATATCCCATTCTCAACATTTCTTAATTATTGTGATGCAGTAAATTTCACGGAACTAGTAACACTTTTAAAGAAATATCATAGATCTAATTGTTGTGGTCACTTACCAGAAAGGTTAAAGACCAATATTAATCCTTATCCAAAATTGTAGTCACATATCCATGAAGTCTTTGGTGTCTTTATTATTATTATTATTATTATTATTATTATTATTATTAGTGACGAGGGGTATCTATTTCATCCAAACGCCTTTCCTTAGTTACATACCCAAATAGTTTTACATTTGACTTTGGAAAGCCATTCGTTGTGACAAATTCCCCCTCAAAGCATCGTTGCATGTCCCTTTGGTTTTGCTTCCTGGTCCTGTCACCACTCCTGTCTTGTTAGTCTGTTACCTTATGTGTGCACCAGGGGAAGATTTAGTGGTTTGGGGGCCCTAGACAAAATATAGGAATGGGGATCTATTCAATTGCAGACATTTACCTTGATTATCCTTGAGCTTCCTTTTTCTTATGTGATGCTTGCTGCTGCACTGCAGTGTCCCCTTGTTGTGTCCAGTTTCTAAAAAGGGGTGAATGAGAATGTTTAACAACATTACTATTTTTCTCTGCCCCACTAGGATAATTACTCTTCATTTTTTCTGTCTACAAACCGAAAAGAACTAGCAACAGTATACTGTGAAATCGCACATCGAGCAATGTGGTGTGTGGCTTGACTTCACCTGTTTAGCTTAGTGTTGTGAGTGCTTGTAATGGAATATTCCATTATAGCATGAGGTGGGTTTCAGGGAGGGGGCTTGCATTGACACTGCTGAAATAACCGCAATATTAATAATTTCAGTGTTTTTCAACATACGTTATTTAGCATATATAACATTTATTAAGAGGCAATTGGCTTCTGGGGACCCAAGGCAGTTGCTACCTTTGCCTAGTGATAAGTACACCCCTGGTGTGCACCTGTTCTTAGTCTAACCTTTGATTTGTTTGTATTTTTATACCCTCTTGTCACAAAGTCTTGTATAGTTTACTTTCAATTTTCTTAAGTCATATTTCCTTTCCTGCATGTGCCTGTTCTTTGATTTGTGGCTGCCTTTTTGTTCTGGGTACGGATTCCTATTGTGAACTTGCCTTTGTGTTTATTGACCCCTGCTGTTAATTATGACAATGTATCATGCTTTCATGAACTTGCATTCTGCATCCTGCATCCTGCACATTCATCTTCTGTAAATGTTGTAATATTTTTAAATAAAGATTTCTTTTAAATAGTAATGGTATTCTTATTTATTGTCAAACTATATTATCATCTGTATATTATCATTCTAGCTTTCTGCTATAATTATACCTTAAATAACGATGCCAAGTTAGCCCTAAGGTAAAAATTATTTCTGTTGTCCATGTTGCCCATTACATTACAGTGTTCAGTTTCATAGTAAAGTTTTGTTCATTTTTATAATTGCAGTAGGTTACACTGTGTCCTAAACCACTTTGATAAATCTGTATGACCTATATTGAAGAACTGGACTAGTGGACTACTCTCTTATTCATCTCTTATATATACATCATTAGGAGGCAGTTGTTGTTTTATATTTATAATTGATATCTTCCTATGACTTCAACAATGAAACCCATAATGACAGATTATCAGAAAGGCATGGGATGCCTTATACTGGGTACATCCTTGAAGTTACAGTTACAGTTCTAAATCATTTTGCTTCATACTATGAAACCAATTACCTACTATCTTATTGCTTTATCAAATCCATCTATCCTTATTTTGCAATACAGATAGTCATTAAGTCTGGAGTGCAATGACTTGTTGTGTCTCGCGTTACTCAAAACAGCCTTGTTTTTTTCTCTCCCAAATAACCTAGGGCTTGGATTCCTACAAATTTTCAGTTTGGATTGATTTTTAGTACCCCTAGAAGCCAATCTGAGCTTGTTGCATGTTTGTAGTCAACTGATTTGATCCACCAGGGAGAGCTGTTAGTGAGAAAGGGCCAGTAGGGAAGGAGATAAGGATTACATTTCATATTAAAACAACTGGTAATGGATGTGAAACTCCAGCAACCCAAGCCTGATTGGAACAGAGAGAGGCCTGCTGTTTTTGTGCCTTGTACATTATTTAATTAGTACTGTGATGGAACACCTGGGAAACCTCAAGAATCTCTCTCTCTCTCTCTCTCTCTCTCTCTCTCTCTCTCTCTCTCTCTCTCACACACACACACACACACACACACACATACACACTAAAAGACAGATTCATACACCTTGAAAAGGGTTATAAATGTTGCATTACCAAACAGAGGCGTCCCCATCCTCGTTCTGCGCTAATATTTAAGGAGAAAATGGTAAATGTTTAACCAGTGTTCTTGCCTCAGTTGAACTGACAGATGGATACAGTGGAAATGTATTACAGGTCTGTGCAATATTTCACCACAAAAACATAATTAGGCATTGAGCATTTTGAACAGAAATGTACATGTCTTGGTTAAAGAAAATTACAACATAAAGCATCCATGCCATCTCATTAATTTACAGAAAAGAGTGCAGGCTATTAGCCAGCTTCTGAAAAGGCTAGTGTTATGCATATCTCTGTACACTGTCCCCAAACCCATTGTTTTTAATTGTTACTTATGGCTCCAACCATGGCTATCATGGCTCCTGGAAATATTTCCATTCGAGAATTTACTCCAGTCTGGATTTTGCATTGCTTTAAGTAACCAACATTCTATCTATTTAATTAGTTCCACCACAAATACTGCACCACTTGCCTGCTTTCATTGTGAGGTTTTCCTATCTTCCTTCTGTGCAACTCCAAATGTTGTTTTTGTTTAGTTTTTCTAGTTTTGATCCCATTTTCTTGCTCCTGATTTCATTTTGCCTGCATAGATAGCCCTGTCTACTTGATCTATGTGATCTATGCCTGTTTGTTTACTAAAGTTGTGCCTGAGCATTTGTATCTGTTTATAAAGTGTTTGTAACTGCATCCAACAGCTTCCACTTCCACGGTCACCATCATGGATGCAGTGAGAAACAGAGAGTCAGCTCACTCTTGCCAATCAAAGCTGTCATTGTGCAAGAAATATTGCTGAGTGAACATCAGCGAGCGCTGGTCATCTCAGCTCAACAATGGAAGAAAACCTAAAACATCTCCAACCGCTCACCCTTTCTCTTCTGCCAAATCCTTCTCTCTAAGCTCAATCTATGATTGAATCTTCTCCCACCATGTTGCTTGTATTTGTTTGGCTTTTCTGGAAAAATATGGTGGCTCCTCATCAAACTGTCAGTGCTCATTATACTTTGTGCATCAACCTACTGCTCAGATAACACAAAAATTGCCATGCTACCCTACATCCATGAATCAATTATAGACGATTTAACACTGTTATAGTTCAGTACCATTATACTTATGGGGAATGGGATGAATAGAAAACTGCCCTCTTCAACACTAATGTGCACTAATGGGCCCTTACCCACAAGAAGGAACCACCCAAATAAGGCACAGTAGATGAATCCTACACTGAATACATACCTGGTGGGAGAGGTATATGTTTCAGAGCTGGGGACCAATTTATGAAATGGGCCCACACATCTGTCATGACAGGACACCCAGATATGACATGCATGACTCAAATGTTA
This sequence comes from Ictalurus furcatus, assembly GCF_023375685.1. Lineage (NCBI taxonomy): Eukaryota > Metazoa > Chordata > Actinopteri > Siluriformes > Ictaluridae > Ictalurus > Ictalurus furcatus. Next base: position 3,266,684 of record NC_071277.1, on the reverse strand, counting down.
CAGGAACATTACTATTGGCTCACACTAACCCAAGATGTAACCCGGTAAGTGAGATCTTGCAACACTTGCCAAAACCAACCATTAAATGCTCCACCTGCAGGGAAACAACTTCCCCTGTTGCAAAGACTATGGTCCCTCCTGGCCATAATCTTTGTGTTTGACCTGCCACATTCCTAGGCATTCAGTACTATTGCAGCTAGAGTGTATAGGTTTAGTTATAGAGAACTAATCAGAATCCAGGTAGATACTGTAGAAGCCATTGCCATGACCATAAGGCATAATAGGCTAAATTCATGCCATATTAGAATTTGATAAGGCACTCCTCTGTTGGATTAACCCCATTTCATTGTGTTTTAGGTGATCAACCAACATTGTTCCCTTGGGACTCATACTACACAGAGGCCCTGGCATTTAATGAGTGATGCCAAAAGGTGGAGCGTTTATGGGAGAGAGAGAAGGAGAGCACACTCTTGCCTTCAAAGGGTCATGCAACAACCTCAGGTTTCCATTCCAGTGACAGGATATAGTAATCTACAAGGGATATTTGGCTTCAATTACCCTGTTGCAAATTGTGGTCTGGATATGTAGCAATTTTTAAAGCCACACGCAAAAATAAAGTGGCATACCACTTAAAATTACTTGGACAACAGAAATTCAAACTTGCCAGGGCTTTCAAGAACAATTAAGTATGTTTTTTTTTTTTTTTTACTGCATCCTCTTCCTCTCTTGTCACTGAGTGTAAGGAGGCTGGCTGGAGAACCATCATCTACTGGGTAGAAGTAGGATGCAGTGGGTTGGTTGGAACATCAATTGTTCACCTCCTGAGGGATATGGGAGTAACTGGAGCAAACCAGTAGAGGGCCCTAAAAAGACCTGTCTGAAGAGGCTGAGAAAAGCAGCTTTTGGCTCTGAGTGAGGACAAAGGAGAAGTATTGGGGTAGTAACATCTAATCCAAGATCTAACCCATCCCTGCCACTGCTCCGCCACCAGGAGACGTTCAGGGTTTTAAAGGGGCGAAACGTTGTTGAGCGGTGGTACCCGGCTGACAACCCTGCAGCTGACCTTTGCCATATGGAACCAGTGGCACTGAGCATGTTGGTTACATGTTAGCATTTCTATAGCTTTTTTGTCAACAAGAACATAATGTTTAACGAAGAATGACAAGGTATTTGGGGAGGTTAAACACAGGTGGAGAAGTGAGCGCAGCGACAAAAAAAATATGCTGCATGTTGAAGTTTAGTCCTGAAAAGCTCGAGAAGCTCTCACACTTCCCTGTTCAGAACAATCAGAAAAAAGTGTCTCTACTTGCCCTAAACTTCTCTGAAGCAAAGTCAGAAGGAAAAATGATATATGCAAACAAAAGAAGAAAAAGGAGGATGGGGAAGTGAAAACACATTGAGAGAAGGAGTAGCACAAAGAGTGTGTGGATGCTAGCATCGTCTCAGCGGGCAGAGAGATACACACAACACCAGTTTTGCATTTTAATAAAACACTCTGCAACTTTGTAGGGGGAAAAGTGAGAAAGAGTTGCACACACTGAACACATAAGAACATTTTAAAACTGCCAGAGCAAAACAACTTCCTATCACTTTCTGTCTCTCATTCCACTGGGGCGAGGTGCATGGTGGAAAGTAAAGATTAAAACATCTGAAGAACGTGTTTTTGACATAATGCATGCAACCAGCCACACTCGTTTCTCCAAGAGAACTGGGGTTGGACTTGGTTAATTCTTTTATTGTAAGTGGATTATTTTTAAACATCATTAAAATGCCTGAGACATTCTACCTAGTAATAATAAAAACATACAGTGCCCTTCACTAATATTGGCAACACATGGTAAATATGAGCAAGGAAGGCTGTGAAAATTTGACTTGATTGTTTAATCTTTTGATCTTTTGTTCAGAAAACTCACAAAACATACTCTGCACTCATGGATATCAAACAAGTGCAAACAAAACAGGTTTATAAAAAAATATGTATTTGTTAAATATAGGTGTGCAACAATTACTGGCACCCTTTTAGTCAATAATTTGTGCTACATCCCTTTGCCAAGATAACAGCTCTGAGTCTCCTATAATGCCTGATTAGGTTGGAAAATACATGGCAAGGGATCTAAGACCATTCCTTCATACAGAATCTCTCCAGATCCTTCCGATTTCAAGGTCTATGCTGGTGGACTCTCCTCTTCAGTTCACTCCACTTGGGTTTCAAGTCAGGGGACTGGGATGGCAGTTGATTCTGATCTATGTTTTGATCGTTGTCCTGCTTAAAGATCCAACCACGGCCCATTTTAAGCTTACTGGCAGAGAAAACTGCTCAGGTTTTCATTTAATATCTGTTGATATTTGTAGAGTCCAAGATGCATGTATCCTAACAAAATTTCCAGGTCCTCTGGCAGAAAAGCAGCCCCAAAACATTAAAGATCCACCACCATATTTAACTGTAGGTAGGCATGAGGTACTTTTCCATATGGCTACCTCTCTGTGTGCGGAAAAATCACTTCTGGTGTTTATTGTCAAAAAGCAAACTGGCAAAATGAAAACGCTTGAATTTGTTTTTGGATGAGAGTAGAGACTTTTGTCTTAAAACCCTTCCAAACAACTTGTGGTGATGTAGGTGACTTCAGATTGTAGTTTTGGAGACTTTCTGACCCTAAGGCGCAAATAACTTCTGCAATTCTCCAGTGCAGTATAGTGTCTATGTATTACCTCATATTTATGCCCCTGTGAAACAGGAAGTCATGGTTGAACAATTTCCTGCTCCTAGTCACCCAGGTGTACTAAAAATATGTAAAATATCAATGGGATTTTCACAATGACCTTTATTGATGCAAGGGAGGTCTGTAGTTTCTTTAATGTTGTCATTGGCTCTTTTGTGATTTCCTGGATGAGTAGCTGCTGTGCTCTTGGAGGAGTTTTGGAAGGTCAGCCACTTCTGGGAATGTTCACTACCGTGCCAAGTTATGAATGCAATTTGATAGACTTGGGGAATTAGTAACTACAGCGGTAAATACATTTTGCATCAAATAAATAATATTATAATTTAAAAACTGTATTTTGTGTTTACTCAGGTTGCCTTTGTTTTATCTTAGATTTTGTTTTCATTTCTGAAAGATTTAGTATGAGATATACACAAAAACAGAAGAAATATACTTATACTTTTTTACAGCACTGTACAAGCAAACAATGTCAGAGGGAAAAATATACCCCATGTCATTTCTCTCTATATTTCCTCATTGACCATCTGCAAGTCTTCTCTGCAAGTACCTTTTAAACTCCTTGCCTGGTTTTGAAAGCCTCCTCATTTACAATATTAAAATATCAACATAAAATATAGTGGGAAGACAGAAAATGTTTGCTCTGTTAGCCACCTGGTTATGGCATGAATATATCATGGATATGAGTTGTTTCTGCATCTCCATCTTTACTTTTTTCAAAGGTCCAGTTGAACAAACTTCAGAAACATTAACAAGAGGGAAAAACATGGTATGTTTGAGTGTGGCTATCAACACAATGGTTACATAATCTGGTGGATGGGTTGCAGTAGTGTTGGAAAGCAATATAGCTGTAGATTTGGCCAATCATGGCCCAATGCATCCTGGCCCAAAATACTTGAGTCTGACCTGTTTGGGAATCACATTGCACAGTGAGTTGTCTGTTTGTTTGTAAGCAGCTCTTAAGACAGAAGATGTGCATCTGTCTTTTTCCAGAACCAATTTCAGAATCATTTAGAGTAGTATGTCTGATCCCCGTAAAGGTTCCTGAAAACGTAACCACACAGGTTTCAATTCAAGGGCGTTGATATGTTGATGTCAAGTCTCATTTTCCTACCTTTCCTTTACTCTCACATTTTCCCAAACAGCCAACATTAGCAAAATCAAAACAGTCTGCAACTCAACATTCCAAGTTTTCAATAATACCATCCCAGCCGAACATAAAAAGTCTGCATATTCAGTGTGCGTATGTGATGTGTGGCCAGCCGCAATTTCATGTCTGCATCCATAAGTTGACCCTCATGCCACTGAACAGTCAACACGGTGATTTTTTTAGTCACAGTGCTTCCACATGTCAGATCATTTGTCTTGCTCATCACCTGCTTTTGGGACTATCCGTCCAGCAGCTAATTGTCCAGATAAGGAAGAATTCACATACGCCTGCATTGCAGGGACTTTAGGACACACCATTTAAATAAATAACCCAGATATTCTTCTCATTTCAGCATTAGATCTCGCTCCTGCGTTCTCCTATGGACGATGCAGAGCCTGTTGTTCTGTATAATTGTTACGTCCTTGCCGGCAGATGGCACTGCGGCGCAGCTTCAGAGAGTGCACGTGCACGAGACTGAACTGTTGCAGATGGACACGCACCTTTGTTTGTTTTGGTTCTCCCCGTTTTGAGGGTGTGTCTTTATTTGCCCCAGGTGTCTGTGTTTTAGTTTGATTGTGTTTGCTATTTAAAGCCCTCGTGTTATGTTGTACTTCGCGCAGTATTATTTAAACCGCTGAGTGTTTCCTGTGATTTGTCTGCTGTGTTGAAATAAAGACGTTGATCTGCACCTGCTTCTGCTTCCACCTCCCGGTTCATAAGAATAATTCTATATAGTTTATAGTTTTGAAAATATGAAAAACAAGTGTTTTGGTGTTGTATATTCTTGATGCAGTAATCCCAAAAGTATGATCACCAATTTGATGTGACTGGAGGAATTGTGAAAAGGTCAAAGTCTTAATAAATAATTATCAGATTATCTCAGATTAACGCTAATCCAAATAATGGTGTATGGCTAGTACACTGCAATACTTCCCTTTATATTTATAGACAAAAATATCCTGAGATGAGATTCTCAGAATCTATTTCAGATTTTCTATTTTCATGCATTTCAGAAGTAGTGTCACATAATCAGATTTTTTTTTTCATCCTTGGCAAAAAAAAAAAAAAAAAAAATGGGGATCTTGTGCAGCTCCACTCCTCTGGAGGTGCTTCGGATGTGTTGATATTCAGCACTGTGATCACGCCCAACTTATCATTTTCATTGCACCACATAGAGTGGGAGTGGTGAAACATAAAGCAGCTGAGATATGAGTGAAGTGCAAAAAAAGAGAAAAAATCCCATCAAAACAGATTGTCAAAGCAGATGGGGAGCTCCTTAAAAAAAAAAAAAAAAAAAAAAAAAGGGCCAAATTGTGTGACAAGGTCTGAATAAATAAAAATGGAGTTACTAAGAACCAGTGATTGTAGTTTGTAATTGTAGATTATCTTCTCCTTAACATAGGCCAAAAAATATGTCACTTCCATTTGAGATTAAAGTTTTTAGAATTAAAGAATTTGACACAGACAACTGTAGGAAATTTGGGATGAAATAAGATATAAAGTTTATAATCTAATTAACAAAATATAGATATTTAATATTGAAGAGTCAAGTGAAATGTCAAAACCTAAAGACAGCTGGATTTTGACATTAGACAATGTGATGGGTGCATAAGAGCACACCAGCACAAGAATGAGGAATTTATGACAGATGCACTTTTAAAGATAAGAATGCACACAAGCACAGAAGAGCCTCATGACAGATGCACTGTTGAAGAAAAGAGAGAAGTACCCCGGCGCAGACCTGAAGAACACACACACAGAGGACTTAGGATAGAGTTTAGGATGGACTTAGTTATTAACAGAATATATCCAAAAGAACATTAACATTAACAAAAAAAGAAACATTACTCTTTGCTTTTTACGGAATACAGTTTCACAGTTTATTAACACACCAAGGCCATTGTGAAGTATGAGACTGAGGGCGTCTGGCAAAATGTGAGACTGGGCTTGTGTGGACGATCAACCATCTTGGAAGGTCCAGGGTTCGCCTTGGAAGGCCAGGGTTGATGTTTGTCCATATGCCTAAGTTGGAAAAATTCATAAAACATCGAATAGTTACAAGCACAAGTCTGACCCGAAAAAGGGTCAGACAAGGAGCAAGATGGAGGAGACAGCGGTACAAGATAGATAACTAAAAGAGATAAGCATACAGATAAGAGTTAGAACGCTCACTCACCCATGACAAGAGAAAAGTCTGTCGCTCATCCGAGGTAGAAATAGATCAAAAGTAGATAAAGAAGTAACTGCTATAAAAGATAATAGACCCTACAGTATAACTGTCAAAAATGATGATGCAAATAATGTTGTGAGAAAACAGCCTGAGGTAAGAGATAAGGAAACGTTTAGGGCAGCAGTAAAATAGAAAACACCTTAGAGATAATGTGAAGGTACATAACCAGGATACGTGTGGAGACTTGTGATTGGATGTCCAAAAAAAGGAAACATGTGATTGTTTAAAGTTGGAACATGTATGAGAATGTATATAAGGAGATTGTAAACCAGCAGGAGCCTTGGTGCTAGTTACACCTTCATGTGGCAAGCACACCTGGTACCAGTTGGTTTGTTTGCTGTCTTGCTTGACTGCTAATAAACCTACTTCATCCGAATCCAGTCTTCGTGAGTTCGGCTGTTTTATTCATCTTGAGTGTAAGATAGATCTTTTAATTCGTTTATAGTTTGAATCTGTGCGCTAGCAGGGTCAGTGTATGTTGTAGAAGCAAGATATCCTACACAACTGAGGCTCAAATTGTTATTTATTGTTAATGTTGTTTATTGATGGCAGTAGCTGTTACGCTCCCGCCGGCAGATGGTGCTGCGGCGTCGAAGCGCAAAGACTGCTGCAGAGCGCGCGTGCATAAGAGTCTTGTATGGACACGCGCGGTTCGTTTGTTTTGATTTAGTCCCTGTTTAAGCATTGGTTGTTTATCAAGGGTGTGTCTTAAATTAATCCAGGTGTCCATGTTTCAGTTTGATTGTGTTAGGTATTTACTGTAAACCCCTCGTGTGGCTGCGCACTTCGCGCAGTATTTACGTTAGTTATGTTGAATGAGTGTGAATGCGCTTTGCATGCTAAGTGGTCTTGTTCACATGTCCTGTTCAGTTTCCTGCCTCGATTCCAGTTTCTCGGTTTCCTGTGGAGACCGTGTTTTCCTTCTTTATTTGATTTACGTGTATAATAAAGACGCTGACCTGCATCTGCTTCTGCCTATACTCCTGTGTCATAACAGTAGCTATTCCTGGCTGTGTTATAAATGAGAAAATCTGTTAAGTATGATGCAACACAACAACTTTGTAATTAACCACTTTTTTCCACAGCAAACGATATGAGTTCAAAGGGATTGAAACATCAGCTGTTCTCTAAGAAATAGTATTGTTACTAAATGACAAGTGATGCTTATCTTATATAATCTCCAAAACGTTATAGCAATATATAGTGGGGGTTTTTGTGTGTGTGTGTGTGTGTGTGTGTGTGGGTGGGTGTTTTTTTTAGTTTGTATGGTTATCTGATCTAGATAAAATAGAAGATGAGACAAAATGAAACACTGAAGAAGGATATGTACCATCCTTCTTCAGTGTTTCATTTTGTACACACACACACACACACACACACAGACAGAGAGAGTTATCAGTCTACTCTAGAAACTCTAGACATGCCAGAGAGCCAACCTCAACTATATGTTTTGGTTAGATTCTGCTGCACTTGCTTTTCCTATTTGGACTGTCAAATATACCCATTTAATAATATACAAAAGGCGGGGAAGTCAAAACAGTAGCCTTTGAAGTTGGTAATATTAGAAGATGAGAAAAGGCATTATACATATCAATGGTAAAATTTAGCAGTTTGTGCTAGATCTCTGCCCTCTGCCTAGGAACCTTTATTTGTATATATATATATATGTATGTATATCTGCTAAACAATTAAGTAATTTTCTGACAAAAGAAAAAGTGACTTATCTGAACGTCAGGTTTGAGACTATAAACACACCATATGTTTCACCATTACTTATTAACCATGGCTCTGACTTACTCTTTCTGATTCTGCCTGTCTAATTCCACTCACCGAGGTTGAATGCAATCACCAGTAAAAATGACATAAAATAAAACATGCAACCTGCAGGAAACAGTTTTGTGTCACTCCACCTCCACCCTCCAGCCCGTGCAAATGACTTTACACTTTTAAACATCAAACATTATAACTCACTGCTAATGAACCTTATGTTTGGTGACATATTCTACATGTGTGCCTACCTTCACAATGTTTCAAAATGAACCCAGCCGATAAGAAATCCGCTCTTAATATTTTTGTGGTGGATGATTGGCAAACGTGATGAGTGAGATTTTTTTAGGTCATAGATGGAGAAAAAACATATTAAATAAGTTTCAACAAACGAATCAAATGAATGTGTACATTTACCATTATGGTTTATAAATGCTGATGTTAATTAATGCTTACTAGTGCAGAAAGTAATAAAGTAAACCATCCATCCATTCTCTGTACTGCTTATCCTACACAGGGATATGTGGAGCCTGGAGCCTATCCCCAGGGGAAATGGGGAGCAAGGCAGGGGACACCCTGGACAGGGTGCAAATCCATAGAAGGGCACAATCACACACACACACACTCACACACTACACACAATTTAGAGATGCCAATCAGCCTACAACACATGTCTTGGGATGAAGGGGGGGGTGAAGTACCTGGAGGACACCCCCAAGGCATGGGGAGAGCACACACAGGGCAGAGGGGTGCGAAGCAAATGTGCTAACCACTAAGCCACCATGCCCCCTAATAAAATGATTTGTTATGAAAACCTGTAAAGATTTGCTGAAACACGATTGTAAAATCGAATGCTGCTGGCACTAGATTGTCACAACAATGGTGCTGCTTTCATAGCATAACAGTGATGTTACTATCATCAACTATCATTTTGTAATGAGCCACAAATACATGAAGCACACAGGCATACATCAACGTCAGCAACAGTTTCATTATTATTGGTAGTGTATTGTACTGTAGTCAATAATTTAATACTTTTCTGTGCAACCCTACATCTAATCATTTTAGTGAGCGTTCCAAAGAAGCATTTTTGCTTCAATTATTTATTATTGTTACACTATTTGTGATAGAGTTTTTTTATAGTGTTTTATGCCCCGGTCTCCACTGCACTGGCTGCTTGACCGCCCACTTTCACCTGCAACCATCCAAATTAGTCGGACAGCACAAGCTGTTACATCAGGTCCAGCGGGAGGCCTGTGGAAACGCAAACCTTGAGTGTAAACTCCTTTATTAGTGTTGTCAGTGAAAAGCATAGTCAGTATACAAGAGGTCAAAGTTCAGGCAAACAGGGTTAACAAAGGCAATCCGATGATCAGAGTCCAAAAACTGGCAGGCAAAGGCCAAACCCACAGAAACGAGATTCAAAACATAAGGAACCGAAAAATGGAGTGATGATAACATGGCGAAGAATGGCCATGTACACAAACAAAACTTTGCAAACTCATTATTAAAACATATAAATATTATATATATATGGCTAATACAAGTGGGATTGCAAGCAAAAGACACCAAGGTGATACAATCTAGACACAACGTGACTAATCACAAGAGATAGGTGTTGATAAGGAACAGGAACTGGAAAAAACAACTAGACATGAGACAAATCAAAGGCAAACAAAAATCAAACAGGAACAGGCCATTGAAACGGGTGGGTTGGAGGGGTAGTACAGAAAAAGTATACTCAAGTGAAAGTTTGAACGTTTTCTTAAAGTTTTACATAATGAAAACTTGAATGTATACATCCATCAATATGTCGTCAAGCCAACCAAGTTTAAAGCTGTGCAAATTTGACAAGATATTTATGTGTGTGTGTGTATATATATATATATATATATATATATATATATATATATATATATATATATAAATTAATTAATAAAGTAATCTTTCTGTAAAAAAAATTGTATTCATTGAGAATGCAATGGTGGAATTGAGAATGGTGGTTCATGGAGTAGTCTCTGGGGAGTTTCTAATAGCTGGATTGGCCACACTAAATTGCCACTAGATGTTAAAGCGTGTGTGCATGGTGTCCTGTGATGGACTGAGTGTATCCCCACCTCACTCTGAATGATGCCAGGATAGACTCCGGATCTACCACAACACCGGATAAAATAAATACTGAAGATGAATGAATAAATGAATGTTTGATTGTACTTGTAACGTTTAAATAAAGATATGTTTTTTTTTTCATGCAAATGTAATTGAGTAAGAATATTATACTATGATATACTATGTTTTAGTTATCATAGTTATACTGTGCTGTTTGATTAATTTTCAGTTATTCTTACAAATAATTGGTAAATATTCCATAAGACAATAGTATAGTAGTAAAGTACAATGTAAACTAGCATATCATTTTGATGTCTCAGTCAGAGCCATGATGACAGTATTACACACTCTTGATTTCTCTCAGCAGGTATATAAGGGAGCCACCTGGGATGTTTCAAACTGCAAAAAGTGCTCACATGCTGAGCACTTGTTGGCTGTTTTTTTTTTTTTTTTTCTCAGTTCTTAAGTAAAACTTATTGCTCACTTCCTAGTTTCTTAGTTTGTTATGTATAATATTTTGCATAATATTTTGCACATGCTAATGCTAGTTATAGCAAAGTCTCACTACAATCAAGATTTCAGCTGGTTGAGGCGGCCAAGTATAGATCAGATTCTGATTAGAGAATCAAGAGTGGAGAAAAGATACTTGATATTGAAGCATTTATTTACAGTCTTAAATATACATCCGAGGTATGCAGCTTTGATATTGTATGGTCTACAGAAGCAAATAAAGAGAAATAATTTAGATATTTATATATAATTAATATTCATCTGACATGTATGTCTTGTTGCACTAATTACACTCAAATCAGTAAACATAGTACAAGAAATATATTCAACAAATATCAATATTAATAATCACAATGGGGTTAGCGAAAATACATTAGTACACTGAATAATACACTGCTGTAAACAATTGTATAAACAAACTCCCCCGCCATATCGGAACAAAACACCAGCACGGCTAGTGATGACTTAGCAGATTAGTTCAGAAAATTACGACCAAAATAAATGGTAAAACTGAACAATATAAACATTGGAAATTACCAAATCACCTGCCCGACACATACTAACAAAATATCAACGTATATACTTACTTACACGTATTGCATGGACGCATTACACAGAGCATAACCAGCAGCACAATTAAGAATTTTGGTAACAACATTTGGTAAATAAAGGGGAAAAACTCTGATAAAACCTTTGCTTCTTGTGAAGTTCTTTCAAAACAGTGACCTTTGAGGTTGGTGACATTAGAAGATGAGAAAAGGCACTATACACTATACATATCAGTGGTAAAACTTTGCATTTTGTGCTATTTTAAACAGCCCGAGAATCCTTGTTCCTGAGTAGGAAAGGCTGAGAGTCCATGCATCCATTTTCTTTACTGCTTATCCTACATAGTGTCACAGGTGAGCCTGGAGCCCAGGGAACTCTGGGCACTAGGCAGGGAACACACTGGACAGAGGGCCAGCCCATCACAAAGCACAATCGTGCACACATTCACACACCATGGACAATTTGGAATGCCATTCATTTGAAGCACAGTGAGAACATGCAAGGGTGGTCAAAATGTCAGGGTGGGCAAGGAGATGCAAGGCAAACCACTAAGCCACTGTGCCCCCCTGAAAGGCTAAGCAACTTGACATTTTCTAATTCAAGTTCTTTTAATATATGATGAGCAAGAATTCAAAGGGTAACCTGCAATAATCTATATCTCAAATCCCAATAAAATTACATGACAAAGGTTTTGACATGAATCAATATACTCTGACATGGATAAAAAAAATCTAACTTTATTAACTCATTTATGAATTGCATAGAGAGAATAAGAATGATGCCCCAGGTCATGATTTCTCCACGGTTTGTATTAATGCATGAAGCAGTATTTCATTAGCGCTCACAGATGCTCTGAGGTCTAGGCTGACCTGCACAACCTCACTGTTATTACATTGCCCCTGGCTACTCCTGATCTTTACTTATTAGGATTCAACAGCTGATTTATTAAGCATGTGCAATCCTGTACATGAAATGTATCCAAGAGTATGAGTATGTGAAGAGTATGAGAGGATGGTAGTCTAATATTGCATTTTATATCAGTCCGAACTGTGAGAGTTCACAAGTTTGCCCTTTGGCATGATGGATGCACCGAAGGAACTGGCATTAACAACCAAAACTCGACACAAATATCAACCTCACACAGAGTGAAGTGAGTGTAGGTGCACTATACCCAAAGAATATTTTTGTTTTCCTCTTATATTTTTGCCTTTAAACATGCCTAAAGCACTCCTTAAGGATTATTATAATGCTGCAGGCAAAAATGACTTTAGTGGCAGTGGGTCCAATTTAGGCATTCCTTCTGCTTTTGTATCCACATTCCTATGATGTGATGTCTGACCTTTCTTGAAAGACTGACTACTATGATTTAGATTATCCAATACGGTCTTTAATGCAAAACTAATTAATATGGAGTTTAACATAGGAGATTAAGATAGGAGTACCCAAGGAGTAGCAATGTAGACATTGCTCATTTATACATTATTGAGCTTCATAGTAGTTACCAATGGCTTAGTTTAGAAAAAGAGATGATGTTGACCCTGTAGCTGTAATTCCATCCTCTGTGTGTAACTCACACAATTTCTAAATTGCACTTAATTGTGTAGTTACATCTAATACCTAAATACCAGTGTGCAATTTCAGTATTCGGTAAATCCTCACTGTGTGCATGTAAGACAACTCTAAATTCAGCCTTAAGAACGTATATGTTCACATGACTCCTACATCTTTCAACAATTTTGCATGTCAATACCCTGAGTGATGCCTTTCAGCATTTTGGGCAATTATTATATCAAAGGCTAGTTAACACCAGCACATTTCTTTTTATGATACATCCCATGTAGCAGATGCTTATATCCTGTGTGAGTTCTCAGTAATAATTATTTTACATATTAGAAATAATGTAACACTGAGTGCAGAATTTAACTTATCTTATACAAACTATTTCTCAGATGTTATTTTTTCAGAAGTTATTTTCCCTTCATGATAGCAAATTCCTAACAAATCCTGATCCAACTTGTAAGTAAAGTTCTGCATAGTTAAGCTGAGTATGACGGCATGGTGATCTCTTCTAGTATTAATTACAACTTTATTTATATAAAATATATCTGATGTGTCTTCACTTGTCAGAAAGCCGGCCCCCATGATAACCATGTTCTGCCAAATAAGGCTGTACTGGGTTTTGTTTTTTACAAATGAAAAAATAAATTACAGGCGATTCATCCTTAACCGAATCTTCTTCAGTCTTCCAACAATGTTCCTCTCAAGCAGTTTTCTCATGCCATTCAAAATGAAGCACTGGCAAATATATGCATGGTGCACCATATATACACCAATAAGATGGTCACATGAGATTTGAAGATGTGCATACACGCTCGCACTGCAATATGGATATTCTGTTGGGAATACACTATTGAAATAAGTGAAGTTCTTGTCAGGTTTATAGCCACAGAGTGTCTGCGAAGAGGAAAAACAAACTTGTCTATAGGGACTGGGCTTATATGAAGACTAATATACATCTACATTCAACTCAAGACAGATATTCCAACTTGGCCATGCTATGTGTTACATATTCAGACCAACCGACTGGATTGTCAAGTTGAGTTTAAAAAATATATATTCATTAATTTCATTAATATCAAAAACAACTAATTCACTCATGCTCATTAGAATTGCATGAGAACCATATCCAAAAGGAAATTAAAGTAGTCTGTGGTTTAATTCTCACAAAAGAAGCCTAACATGAACAAGACTCTAAGAACTACCAAGTACAAGCATCATTTTTACATTGCTAAATTGTTTAAGTGTTGCATGCAGGATAGAAGGGCAATATGTATATTCTGTTGGGTACATGCTATTTAAAACTGTGAAGGTAGTGCCATGTATATATATATAACTGAGAAGAACTAAAAGAAAAAAAAAACAGATGGATCATACTGGTAGCATAGCGACTCCATACAGTAGTCCAACATGATCATATGACCAAAATTTATTTTGCTTCTCTGATGTGTATCATTATGCGGGCCGGATTTTCAACACACGTTATTTAGCATTAATAGAAATAATCAGGGGTGGCCTGGGACCAAAAAGTAGCCCTGGACTTCTGGCCCAGAGTGGACCACCACACCCAGCCTACAACAGACCACATCATAACACACCAGCTCATTGACTGTTAGACCGATTTTTAACACCAGTTACTAGCATAAAAATATAACAGAAACATAAATGCTATTTAAACATATTTATTTGAAGTAGCACTGAACAGATATCAAGTCATATTTGTAAAATAGGCAACAAGAAACAGAAGAACAGTGTGACAAAGAATTTAAAGCAATAAAGACAGCATGTTAGCTAGTCAGGGGACATCATCTCGATGCAGTGTAAGAGAGCTGCACCACTCAACTCCTGAATCAGGACTGAAACTTCATTTTTTTTAGCACTAACATGAATCCACATTTAATAATTTAACCCCCCAAAAATAGACCACTACTACTACAACTACTACTACTATTGCTATAGTAATAATATAATAATATAATATAATAATAATAAATTTTATTTTCTAATATTAATATTAAGAAATTAATCTTGATATTAGGCCTACATTAATAAATAAGTCTATTTCACTACGACCACTAACCAAGAGAAAACAATAAGTCACTGTATGGTACAGTAGGACAGCAGCTTATTAAAATATTCTTCTTTTTTCTAAATTATGGTAATATTTAACGTATTTATTTGAAGTAGCACTGAACATGAATCCACATCTGAATGGCCCACTGTCATCATGTGACAAAGTCACCTACTGCTTCATTTGGGAGCAGGTCAGCAGAGCTTTAGGAGGGAATGAGGAAAAGAGAGAGACAGAGAGAGAGAGAGCGCGAATGAACCCCGTTGAGAGAGAGAGAGAGAGAGAGAGAGAGAGGGAGAGAATGAACCCTGCTGTCTGTCCCAGCCTCACTGTTCTTTACTGAGCCTTGCCTTCATCCCAAAGGCAAAATCTGTTAATTAAAACACTTCACAGGCTTTGACAAAAACTTTTTGCGTTCCTCACGCTTTCTCCTTCTCTTTTCAGCACCGCTGTGGTAGCTTCGCTTCATTTTTACTGTGTCTGTACACTACATGTGACGTCGCCTACATTTGCATGAGTTGGCTACTTTCTTTCTGAATCATTTCCGTAGATGTGCAGTATAATTGTGGAATAGTCCAATGTAGTGGGAACTGAAGCTGAGGTGGACGGGGGGTCTGATACACTCATGAATTAAGCATTATGATGGCATTTTAGCACATGGATTTTTAGAAAAACATAATTAATTAGCAAAAGTAATAATAATAATAATAATAATAATAATAATAATAATAATAATTTAAAAAAAAATAACATTCTTAATGCTGTAAAATAGAGCTCAGGACACTTCCCCTCCCTGCCAGCAGAGGTTGTGCTCACCTGAGTATTAGCACAATCTCTAACTCTTCCTGGTTCTTTTCTGGTTCTAGCATATTTAGGAAGCTAATATTTATTTGAGCATTGCAAAGTCTTGCCATTTCTAGCATGTGCGAACTCCTTTTTTATTGCTGAATGCCTTGTTGTGGATTACCCTTTAGCCTTGTCTATTGTTATAGACTGTGTTTTTGAACACTGCCTGCCTAACAGTATTTATTCTGGATTACGATTTCACTATGTCTGCTATGACCCTGATTAAAACTATCTGCACACAGATCCCCACTCTGCCTCTGAGTCCTACAGAATATGTTACATTCGCATTGTGTATAATAAACCTACTATTTTCAGGTTGCTCATTTTCCTGAGGAAATTCTGTTTTGCAAGTGGTTCATAACAAGTGGTTCATCATTGTTATTAGTGTTAATGAGGCCTTGGGGTTATAGGCTAAATTAGAAAATACACCATGTCCTAAAGCTATATATAAATAACAGTAACATCTTTTGTTAACCCTTAGAAAGTGAATAACACAATTTCAGGTCTTTTTTTTTTTTTTTTTGTGCTCAGAACTGAGATGAAGCAGAAAGACTAATACTTTCCAAACTTCATGGTGGCTTTGTTGTGTGATAAAGTATCCGTGAGTAATCTGGTTTTGAAAATACATAAATGTTAGGCATTGTGTTCAAAGCACACTCTTAAAACTTGATTATATGCCTCAGATTGTGTATACAAAAGTGAGAAAATAATGTTTTTGATTCCAATTATAGACTAAAAAACTGTAAATTTTGATGATTAAATTCATGCACATTAATTTGTCTAACAAGGACTTACTGTAACAAAGTATTTATTGCACATCATCGTGCAATAAATAATGTATTCATTAGTGATTTTCAAATAATAGGTCCCCAATTAGGAAGCAAAATAGGTCTTGAGAAATGGGATTTATTGAACAAAGAACAAGACATTTGTTAGTAGTTGACTCATAATATGTGTTCCTAAAATAAAGTGTTACCTAACCAACATTTGTCCCTCCATCTATCTTCCATATTGCTTATCCTACACAGGGTCACAGGGAAACCTGGAGCCTATTCCAGGGAACAGGAGGCACATAACAGGGGATACCCTGGACAAGGTGCCAACCCATTGAGGGCAGAATCACACACTCTACAGACAGTTTGGACATGCCAATCAGCCTACAACTCATGTCTTTGGACTCTGGGAGGAAACCAGAGTTCTTGGAGAAACCCCCAATGCACAGGCAAACTCCGCACACACAAGGCTGAGGCGGGATTCAAACCCCCAGCCCCAGAGTAACAAGGCAAACATGCTAATAGAAATACTGTTTTGGGGTATGTTATCAACTATATAGGTACAGTACTACTGTACCAAATTATGTTCACCTTCAATCGTTCATCTAATACCTAAAACAATTACTACAAAGTGATTAAAGAATTGTATTTTTTAAATATTCAATTCAATATTACTAGATAAGTGTAATTCATTGTTACGCTCTTCTTATTTGCATTTTGTTGGTTCTGTTTTTGTCTGTTTTGCTCTCTCTTTCCTGGATGGTTCATGCTACCTGCTCATGTACCATTTTCTGAGATCCATGATGCATCCATGTTCACTCTATTCACCCTCAGGCCCACATCATCTGACAAGTCATCCCACAAGTCTGCCATGTTATCTGATTGGATG
Source organism: Ictalurus furcatus (assembly GCF_023375685.1). Taxonomy (NCBI): domain Eukaryota; kingdom Metazoa; phylum Chordata; class Actinopteri; order Siluriformes; family Ictaluridae; genus Ictalurus; species Ictalurus furcatus. The sequence continues at coordinate 3,249,516 of NC_071277.1, read as the reverse complement.
GCTTGTAGACAGCCTGTCATGGCATATTCAGCAGCTTTATGCTCACTAGCTTGTTGTTCTCTGATGTGATGTATGGTATTTGTCCTGTGCTTGACCTGTGCTTGAAGAAATAACCTCAGTTTCTTATGATTTGGTTCTATAAATATTTGTACATTTTGGTGACACTCAGATTTGTATGGGGAACTGTCCCCCTTTTCCACTAACAATGACCAGAGATGGTGCTGCTTCAATGAAGCAACAAACCTTTTTATATAAACTGCCCCACTTTTCAACTGGTTTGAGAACGTAAGCGTTACAAAAGCAAATAAAAGTGTAAAAATATTAATGGTGGTGGGATTTACAGGCTTTAATTCTGGATTAGAAAATATATTTTATTCACCACACATACATCTATGAAGAATGATTATGTACTAAAGATCAGGTGCAAATTTATTTATTTATTTATTTATTTATTTATTTATCTTTAACTGTCTAGCTTCGGTGAGTCTGTACCCAAAAAGCCTCAGATTCCTGATCTTGGCTGCAAGGAATGGAACTCAATTTGATCTTCTTCTGTTGTAAGCTTGTAACCCATCTGCCTCAAGGTTCTTGTTGTGCATACTGAGATGTTTTTCTATTCACCACGGTTGTAAAGAGTGGCTAATGCAGCCCTCCAATCAGTTCAAACCAGTCTGCCCATTCTTCTCTGGCCTTGCTCATCAACAAGACATTTCCACCCACATAAATGTCAGTCAGTGTTTTTTTTGTTTGTTTTTTTCTTTTTCTTTTTTCTTCACCATTTTATGTAAACACTATAGACCGCTTTATATGAAATTTGGGATTTCTCAAATACTCACTCCAGCCTGTTTGGCACCAATAACCATGCAACAGTTAAACACACACATTATTTCCTCATTCTGACGTTTGATGTGGACATTAACTGAAGCTCTAGCTCTGTATCTGCATGTTTGTATGCACTGCACTCCAGCCACATGATTGGCTGATTGAATAATTGCACTAATGTGTAGGTGTACTTATACAGTGGGCAGCAAGTGTATTTGAGTGCAAAAGTTTATATATGCCTTTCTGTCTGTATGCTTGACTACTAAAAAACAACAGTGCTGTCTGCAGTCTGCTTTGAGAAAACTATCCTGCTGCAGCATTGAGCATTTACGATAAGAGGAAAATGAAGGAAGAGAAAGAGACAGAAGGGAGTAAACTCTATTCTGAGTTCCTTCTGCCATTTTGATCATCCTGGCCAATCTGTGATGCAGTGTTTTCATTTAACTTGAGTCATTTCCTGTGCTAGATTGGCTTTTATAAATTATTTTCAAACCTCTGAAGTAGGAGTTGATGTTTAATTACAAGTCCGGAGGTCCAAAGAAGCCGCAACAGACAGCAGTTTAAAAAGTTACTGCTTGTTCAGAATTGTGATGTGACCAGATTTTGTCAGCTGACATTATTTTTGGATATTGTGAAAAGAAGGTTGGTGGATAGCACCTAAGTGTTATTAACACTCCATCTACTTAACCACTTAGTAGAAACATTTGAGCAATTAAAGATTCCATTACAGGCTCTACAATTTCCATCAATAGCATCAGACACTAAATTGTTATGATAAATTAAGGTTAACACCTATTAAAATTTTAAGCTGTGTGATGTAGGATATCTAGGTGTGTGTTAATCATGTCATAAAAAGACAAAGCAATCCATTTATGCTAATCAGATAATGAATATTTAATGTAATGCATTCTGCTTTTTCAGACACCAAATGTGGGAGGATTTTGGCATTATTCTTCCATTATACAGTGACTGAAATTCTTGTTGCTCTACACATTTATTTTCTTGTATACTGGTATGTAATCGGGCGCACGGTGGCTTAGGGTTAGCACGTTCGCCTCACACCGCCAGGGGGTTCGATTCCCGCGGCTCTGTGTGTGCGGAGTTTGCATGTTCTCCCCGTGCTGCGGGGGTTTCCTCCGGGTACTCCGGTTTCCTCCCCCAGTCCAAAGACATGCATGGTAGGTTGATTGGTATGTCCAAAGTGTCCATAGTGTATGAATGGGTGTGTGAATGTGTATGTGATTGTGTCCTGTGATGGATTGGCACCCTGTCCAGGGTGTACCCCGCCTTGTGCCCGATGCTTCCTGGGATAGGCTCCAGGTTCCCCGTGACCCTGAAAAGGATTAAGCGGTAGAAGATGGATGGATGGATGGTATGTAATCATAAAAAGGTTTGTGCGCCTTTGTGCTCATTTATGCTTTTCATTTAGTCCACAAATTTTCAGTAGGATTCAGGTCAAGGCTTTGTGATGGCTACTCCAGTACTTTCATTTTGTTGTCTTCATGCCATTTTGTTCTAACTTTACAGGTATGCTTAGGATCATTGTCCTGCTGGAAGACTCATTTACGACCAAGTCTTAAACTTTCTATGTTGAGAATTTGCTTCAGTATTTCTAGATAATCCTCCTTCCTCATAATACCATTGTTTTTTTGTTTTTGTTTTTTTAAAGTGCACCAGTCGCTATCCAGTATGATAAGCAGTATAGAAGTTGGATGGATGGATATTTGGACAAAGATACTCCCATGATGTGTATCTGTGAAGACGTACATGACGCCGGAATTAAGATGGCAGGCCAACCTGGATTGTGAATCTCATCTCCCTTCGTCAACAAGAAGACCTGGTAAACTCACTGCCAGAGTGGAAGGACTGACTGGATTTATTTGAATTGTTGGATGACAATTCTTTTTCTACATTTTCCCCCTTTTTTATATCGGACAAACTAAACTATATTACACACAATCTGAACTATATTACACACAAATTGAACTATATTACACATACTGAATGGACTGAACTATTTTACACATATTGAATGAGCTAAACTGTATCACACACCATGAACTGAGTTCAAACTGAATTGCAGTATCGAAAACTTTTTATTCTTTATTGTTTTAAAATATTCTGTTTTGTGATATGTGCTTGTGTTTACTTCCGCCTTGCCTTGAGTAGAATGAAATTGTTCTTCTGCCTGTGAAGGAAAAGAAGGGTTAACACATACAAAAGTGAAACTGAAATAGGTGTAACCTATTAGCTTGATCTTAACTATTACTAACAAATCTAAACAAATCATCCAACCCAGGTGGATTTACTATATTAAATGATCTATAATCTAGAACTGCTCCAGTAGTAAATGTTGTATTGGAGGACACAAGTGCTATACTTGGTAACATGAAATGTGCGGAGTTGTGGAAAACTGACATTGAATCTTGATTTTGATAAGCCTGTGCCCACTATAGCTTCAGATTCCTGTTCTTAGCTGGCATGACTGGAACCCTGATTTTGTCTTCTGCTGTTGTAGCCCATCCATGTCCAAGGTTGACATGTGCATTCTGAGATGCTTTTCTGCTCACCACAGTGGTAAAAAGTGGTTATTTCAGTTACTGTAGACTTCCGGTCAGCTTGAACCAGTCTGGGCTCCTTTAACCTCTCTCATCAAGAAGACATTTCTGCCCACAATACTGCCATGCGCTGGATGGTTTTTTTTTTTTGTTGTTGTTGTTGTTTGCACCATTCTGTGTAAACTCTAGAGACTGCTGTGTCTGAAAATTGCAGGAAATTTGTAGTTTTTGAAATACTCAAATCAGCAAGTTTGGCACCAACAACCATGCCACAGTTTCTGAGATCATATCTCCATTTTGATATTTAATGTGAAAATTAATTATCTCCCTGATTTTATGTATGCACTGCTGCCACATGATTGGCTGATTGGATAATTGCATGAATGTCCAGGTATTCAAGTGTTCTTAATAAAGTGGATAGTATTTATAAATGTAATATCACTGGGACAAGATGACACCCCAGTCATAGAACCACCCTTAAAGTGCAATAGAATCAAAAAAGACAAAGTCATCTGTGCCATAAATTACACACTAATTGTGGTTGCTGATGATAAATTAATGCACTTTTTGACACAGGCCAAGGAACCTAGCAATGTGGGAAAACAGTAGTCAAAACTATGTGCTACATCTCTAATGTCTCAAACTTTATCTAGCATGAAAATAACACTGATGATACAAATTAGCTCAATTAGCTTACAATACAAATTCAATTCAATTCAATTTTATTTGTACAGCGCTTTTTACAATGGACATTGTCTCAAAGCAGCTTTACAGAAACATATAAACATGGTATACAGATTTTAAATGTGCAAATTTATCCCAATTGAGCAAGCCGGTGGCGATGGTGGCAAGGAAAAACTCCCTAAGATGTTAAGAGGAAGAAACCTTGAGAGGAACCAGACTCAGAAGGGAACCCATCCTCATCTAAAAACAGATAGTGTAAAATGAAGTATGTTTGGCCTTAGAAGCAACCCTAGTCCCAGCAATCTGGAATTGGAGTAGATGAGAGCTCCATCCAGAGGTAGGACATCCGAACGGATCAGGCAGGTCCGGAGAGCAGAAAGGATCAGGATCTCTAGTATCTCCATAAAATCGTGTGTGGCTCGACAGAAGGAGAGAGGGAGACTGCTTAGCGTAACAGAAAGTCTAGTCATGGTAGGCTTGAGTAAACAAATACGTTTTAAGTCTAGACTTAAACTCTGAGACTGTGTCTGAGTCCCGACACCTATAGGGCCACATATTGTCTTGTATTCTAAAAAAATGCTACTCTTTTTCACTCTAGTAAACATATAGAAAGAAATATATGCGGTGCTGCAAAAGATTTGTGGTGTAAAATCAATGATACTCAACAATTCCTCCAGCCTGCATACATTATTAAAGGGTTTTTAATATCGTCATAAACATTGCTATGATACTGCCTCCAGCAAAAGATGAAATCATGACTGAACTGTTTATTAGCTGACTATGTTAGACTGTGTAATTGCTAGCTCTGGTGAAAATTAATTTCTGATCACTTTAAACCCATTAGCTGTCTGCCCCAGTGCTTGTGCAACCTGTCTGTGCGTGCATGTATTTTTGTGTGTGTGAGGATCTTTGTTCAAGCCTGGATGAGTCAGAATTACAGCTGCAGCTCTCATCAGGGAGGCGTGCACAGATTAATGACTAACCGCAACTGACACCAGTGCTGGAACCCTGAAAAACCCGGCGTTAAAACCCCACACGTGCCATTAATATGCAATTTCAGTTGCAAAATTCGTGAAGCATTACAGCGCATCTCGCTGTGAAGTTGCAGGGAGGTGGATGATCCTGCTGAGAGAAGAACCCGCCCGCTCAAATTAGCCCACGATGGGAGTTTAACAAGAGTATTGTCTTTCAGGAGAGTGAGAAAAACCACATTAATCCGGGAAGTGTTTCTTGGATGTTGCTACTTTTTCATAATTAAAAACACACAGTATTCAGCCATCTGTGCACTCATAAAAGTGTCGTTGAGAACATAGATTTATGGCACCTATGTGGGTTTTATGGTTCAGAGTTTTTAATGGAGAGTGTATAACTTCTTTTCTAACACAGCGCTGTTTTATAGCACAAACAATGCCAGTGGAAGTGCGGATCATTTTTAACTTAACCCCTTAATCACACTTAATATTTAGCAAATGTCAAGCAGTGATTTCTTTGTTATCTGTTCTTTTCCTTGGTCTCTTTCAAAATAAATATATTTCCACTGCAAAATAAAATGTTAATATTTGCCTCATTTAAATATTTGAATATATGTTACAGGTAATCCAAACCAATTGTAGGTATATGCAACAAGATGTATTGAGAGTTAATGTTACCATAATAACAACAAACACATGAATCATGTTAGAGTTTTCAATCATCTCTTTAAATTCGTAAGTCTTATATCAGTCTCTGTATCAGAATGTCCTCCAAATGTCCTTATTGAAAAGAAGAAAAATTTCTTCCCTGTATCTGAAGCTTGTGCACATAACCTTCTGACAGTTATAGTTATCAGGTTCAAATACAGAAATTATTGTATATTACATGGGTAGTGAAGAATCCTCAAAATGCCAGGGTCCCTAGTTCCATCCTGAGCTCAGCTTATTCCCTGTGTGGAGTTTTGCCTGTTCTCTCCATGGAGGGTTCCCTCCATGTTCTCCAGTTTTCTCCCACCTTCCAAAAACATCTAGTTGGGTTGATTTGGTACTCTAATTTACCCCTAAGTGTTAATGAATGTGTGTCATGGGATAAGTTCTGTATCCACCACAACCCTGACCAGGATGAACTGCTTACTAAAGATGGATGCTGAATGATGAATGGATGAATATCCAGTATATTTAATTAACTGGAAGACTTCTTTATATAATATTGTTCTGTTTTTGTATTAATCCTTTAAACTGAATAAACTAACAGAAATGTCTCATTATTGGGGCTATGTATATGAAAGTGTATATGTATCATCACTTTAAGCAAGTTCTTTAAAAGCATCAGCCATTTTAACATTCTAAATTTAACATGAAATCTGGTAAATGTAATAAACAGATAATTTGATTATTCAATACTGCTAAACTGTGCATGCTAACCCTTTGCCAGCATCAAATGGTTTAACAAAAAAATACTATTTTTGTATTAGCCAGTGTACATTGAGTTAAATAATACAATATTTTATTGAATAAAGAATATTTTTTTTTAAATATGTTGTAGATTCATTCAGAGTCACCTTGTAGAATTGTGTATAATTAAAATACTCAAGAATCTCCAAATGCATTAGGAAAATCTCTACACCAGAGGTCATCAATTAGGCTTAACAAAGAAGCAAATATTGTCAAATATTAATAAGGTATTAAAAATGGATACCAAATGGATACTGAGTGGGAGATTATATTGCATTGAAATGTATTTTCTTGTGCTATAACTAGAGTATAACATAATTTCCCTGTACACACTATGTAATGCATGCCATTTAATATTCAGGCACAGAAAAAAAAATGTGGTGAAAAAACAGAGCTGTTTTGTAACCTACTTTTCATGGTAAAAGTAGGTTATATCTCTGTCACTCTACATACTTACTTAAGAAAGAAAGATACTGGAGAAAATACAATATTTTAAATTTGAAAAAAAAATTAAATGTCTTTTTAAAGCTATTGCTGCTCAACATGTATTAAATGAAGTGCTGATATAGATGTGTCCCAGTTTCAGTTCTTACTCACTCTCGCTCCTTGCTAATTTTTTTTTTTCTTCTAAAACTTGGCATAACAACACACTTCCTTTTCAGTCTAATATCTAATGAGAGTATTTTGGCTTTTCACATGTGTATGTTTTCTCTCTGTGCGACAGACCTCCTGTGATTGCGTGAAGTGCTTTATCTTAAAACCATACAGAGCACCATCCACTGACAAAACTAATGCTAAGCCTACACCTAACCCTAATCTTTAACCTTAGTAACCAAAAGAAAACATTTGGCTATTTTATTTATTTATTTATTTTAAATAAATAATAAAAGCTCCCGGTTTATATATATATAAAAAAAGGTTTTCCTCGTGGGGACTGGCCAGATATTCCCACACGGTGAAAAGTGTCAGATATTCCCATGCTTGTGGGGACATTTGTTTTAATGTGACTTTAAAATGTGTAATTTAAGTGAAAAATTTTCTGCAGCTAGGCATACTGCTAGCTGTAAGTAACGTTAACTAGCTAGATAGAAATATACCATACTGTAGTTAACATTAGGGAAAAAATATAGCCAGCTAGTTAATTATTTTCAACGTAGTTCACTTGGATTTTACCTCAATTTGCATATTCCCAGTAATTAATATAACATTAGCCCAACCTGTCAAAATCTACCACAACAAACAAGGTTTTGCTAAAGTTATATATAGCTACTGTGTGTTAGCTGCCTCAAAAAATAAAATAAAATAAAGCTTCAGCTAGCATGAGCAGGCAGTAAGCCTAGCCACAGTACTTTCTTTAGGGATCTCAGTCCTGGTCAGCATTCTAACACTAGATGGCTAACTGAAGTGTCCCATCACACTAAAAGTTGAACAGTTAACATACAATGATCTAGCATTTTAGCACCTCAGTGCCAATGTTCTAAGGTGAAAACACAAAATGAGCCCATATGTATTTAGTCTAAGAAGACTTGGTCAAATAAAAGCATTATTGAATTCAGCATGGTTTAAATCTTTGCATATATAATCAACTGGTGGTAGTAGTAGACAGTTTGTAATGATTGATGTGGATAAATAAATTTTCCTTTAAATTAGAGCTGCATCACATCTCTAGATGGTCACAGTTAAGTACATTTAATGTGTTTTCCTGCTTACATGCCCCTATAGGAGACCAAATGTGACTTCATTCAGGAAAATATGCTAATATATGACAGCCAATATTTAATCAATAACTTCTAATCACTGTATCATCATCCTGATGATTTGTCTTACCATAATGGATGGGCATTCATTTTGTTTGGCTCAGTGTGTCATTAATAATTAAAAAAGACTGAATAAATACACATACAATACAATATTTTATTAGGCGGGACATCATATAGGGATTTTCTTTTTTTTCCACAATGCACATTTGTGAGCAGGATCACGGAACAGCAAATCAGTTAAAGTTAACGCAGATCTGGAATGTAGAACACACCATGTGAATAATATGTACTTTATAAATTCAGATAGACCTTCAGTTTTTAAGTTGTCTCCATTGGCTGGTTATATTATATATATTTTTTCTCTTTTAATAATCACTGTATATTAGGCAGCCTATGTGTGGCATAATGTTGAATATGTTCAGCGTCCAAAGGAAACACCATGAACACCACAGACAAACAAGATCTTCCATTCGTGCAAAAACAAATTTGCTTTAGTAACGCGTTGCTCAAATCGGGAAGGTCTGCAACTCCATAATCAACCTCACATCAATCTTTAAGGCTCTACAAACACAACGAAAAGCATTGGTCAATATAAATATATGCAGTCCGGGTTCCCAGTTCTTCATCTTCGTTTTTATATAGTTGTCCATTTTCATTTTCAGGCGAAAGATATATATTTTTTTTTTATAAAATCCAAACGGGTTCCTCTTGTCTGGATATATAAGATTAATACACAAACTCCAGGGTCCATATTCAGCATATTATGAATACCTCCAAGCTCTTTTAAAAAAGAGTCAGTAGATCTTTAGAGCAATTAGAGAGGAAAAACTAAAAATCCAGAGAAGGTGGAGTATTTCCATCCGCCCATGAGATTCCCTCGCTCCAGTTTGAGATAAACCCGGTCCTCCCTCTCCACCATCAGTAGCACTCCGTTACTCGCCGCCTCCCTCGTGACGTCCTGGTCTCCGGCGAATGCAGATATGATGGGGTATTCATTGTGCATCAGGTTCACCTGAACACAAAAAATGGTTAAAGCTCAGATATTAATGCACAAACGTGAAACCTAGGTGAGTATTTAGCTAAAAACACTTATTTTTAGACCTGCAAGAATGTATTTTTACACATACAGAAATGTATATCTAAAGCTAATATATGGCACTCCTCAAGAACGCTATATTTTAAAGAAGTCTACTTGGTCAGAATTAAATCTATTTACAAATCACATAAATATTTAATTTTCACATATAAAGCTGTTCTGGCGGCTCATGGTGGTCCAACACCTTACTAAGACTTTTTGTGTTTTTCCCTTTAATTTGTCTGTCAATAAATCCCATTAAAGACAAGTTAATCCCTAAATAACCGAGAAACCTGCACATATTGGGAGCCACAGTGCTAAAGGGCCCCTGTGGAGAAACTAAGAAAAAAAAATGTTGATGTTCTACAGAAACCTAATTTCTCCACAAATAGACATCGGGGTTGTAAACAATCTCTATTTCCCTTAATAACTCACACATTGTCCTTAAGGGGGCATTTACTACCAGGGTAGCCTAGAAAGCAAAAATGGACACTTTCAGTATAATATACTATAAATTCAGATGGACATGAATGACTTCTATAAGAGAGAATTACACACTAAGATTTAATTCAGCATGGGATTTTCTTGTATAGGACACAGATGCGTGCTCCTCTGCGCTTCTGTTCTGAATTAAACATTAAAAACTTCTACAAAAAAATCTAAATCTGCTTTCTCACATGGATTAAATCAAATCCTTTCCATGCTTGTTTATTATTCACACCAGGCATACAAATCAAACCAGGTTAATTAGTGCTTCCTTTAAAAGTAAGATTTCAGTTCTGTAGGTTGCAATCTTCCACACTCCGTATTTTCCTCTATTGGGTCATTTAATCATCGTTTCCATGCATGTTACTCTCTAACACAAGATTACAGTTATTCATCATCAATGGAGCTCTACCACCTTAATCCATTAAGATCCTCTTTAATATTCTCACCTGGATGGTTTGTCTGTTGTACACTTTCACCACATGGAAGCTGAAACTGTAAATTCCCCTCCGCGGTGCTGTGAACACGCTGGCCTTCAAGTCAAAATGGTTGCCGATGTTCACTAAAACCTGACAAAAGCAGCAGCACATGCATTTTAACCTATTAGACAATTCGAATCTTCACGTATAGCCTGGATTTATCTGAATGACTTCCATATCATGCTTAGAGTTGTACAATAATAGGCTACAATACTGTTCATTATTTTCTAAAAAAAAAAAAAAAAAAAAAAAGAAAAAAAAATTTGTCTTTCTATTCACACATAGTCACAAAAAACTTCACACTTCATCTTTTACACATTTTCCATATTATTATTTTTTAAAAATTATTTACAATAGCCTTTTTAATCAGAATTAAAACTGTGCAACATTTTTTTCACGTTTTTTTTCTTTCTTTCACGTGTAGTATATGTTGTTTTACTCTTCGCAAGTGATTTTAATTAATTAATTTTCACTTTTCCATTTTTCACATGTAAGGGATATGGTTTTATTTTTCACATATAATTACATTATTATTTACATGATGTCACATGTTTATTTAAATTCACATGAGCAATTTGTGAATTAACAGGGCATAACATGGTGCAATGGAGCTTCAACTGTTTTTTACATAATCACATCGTAATGTCTGTGATTTTTCTGATGCTATTGCCTCGGCTTGATGATCTTGATCACGAGCGGACAAAATGACGATTTTTAGTGAAGAACAGCATTGCAGCGCAATAATGTCTGATGCAGTATGTAAGTGATAATTTGCTCTCAAGAGTGTGGCATAAGGGAATTTCAAACATTCGACAGTAAAAAAAATCTGTAAATTCTTAAATTCACACCTAATATGTTAACTCTTGCAACATTTAATTAACTGTAAATTAATTGAATACTAATAATTAATCCAGAAGTGTAGGTGATTTTTCTAAGGACGTTTTTCAAGTCAGTAACTAAAATATGATTTCAAAGAGCAAAATAGGCTATACAATATGCAGTTTTTGGCCATATTTGTGCTCACATCATGTGTATACTGTACACTGAAAAGTCATCAGAGATAATACATGTTCTGGCAATTAATAACAGCTAGCAGGCAATTAAATTAAATATTGTATGTATTCATTTAACGCAAGAGTTTGTACAGCAATGTACAAGTAAACGGATTCAGATAGGACATTCAACATTGTAAGCGAAGTATTGTGCTGTGTATTATCTGTAAGTAAGTGTACTGTGGGTGGATTTATTTTTAGTATTAAGATTTTCAGTCTTTATCAATAATAAAAACAGATAAATGGCAACAAGAACAGAAATGTATGCCAAAATACCAAATCACAGTAGCACACAGTCCAACTCTTTTCTATTAGTCTACTTGGATGCAATTTAAGCCTATCCATGTTCATTTATTATTAGTGCTAATATCATATTAATTCATTTATGCTAATGGGGTTAATCTAGCAACAAAAGTGTAATTTCAAAATAAAAAGTGAATCTACAATTCACCAGTGATGACTATCATCTGAAAGCTGAGTCTTCCTGACATTGGAATAATTTAATTAAACACTATAGGTGCCAATTTTAACGTTATATGCCCTACAGAACCTGAAAGCATAGGTGTTAACTGAATACTGAATCTTATTTTTTATCTTATTAAGCATTCCAAAACCTCATCACTTAGAAATGAAAGCACGTAAACAGAGCCAGTATGCTTTGTTAACACCTACGTTGTATATCTGTGCAGTCAGAACCCTGTAGGTTATTTAGCATTGCAGGTGTAGTGTATAGTAACTCCCAAAATCCATAAGCAATGAATAAGTTATAGACCTGGTCAAAGTAGATGGTGGTGGAGGTGTTGCTCATGTCAGACGGCTCATGATTGGTGCCCCTGACGGCCGAGAACGCTACCCTGGCACTCCCAGAGCGCACCGAGATGCCAAGCGCTGATGTCACACCGCCATCCGACGATGGGTTCGAGTCGCACACCACCAGGCATTTCCCCTCAAGCACGACGGGTTCGGTGTCATTCTGACCCAATGCCACGTCAATGCCAAGCACCAGGAGGAGAGCGAAGACAAGCACCAACATCTGTGCGATGTAGCGTCCCATCATAATCACAGAGGCAAGGTTACAAATCTGTTAAATCCAACTCCTTCGAGGAATTCTTATGGCGTTAATCGCCTCCTCCGATCTCTCTTGTTTGTTTGTCTTTATTTCTCTAACGCTAACTGATGCTCGCCTTTTCCCTCCTTCTTCTCAACTGATATTGGAGATATTCAGAGAATTTGTTTGATATATTCTGGGGGAAAAAGAAAAGTGCAGTACAGATTAAGTTTTAAAAGACCAAAATCTCTACAAAGCACAATCTCTGTTTATATTAATAAAAATTTCGCACAGTTTTGTTCTCATAAACTTTGCAATGAATCTCTAATTTACAAATGAAACTGTCATTCAAGCAACTTTAAAAATTGTAACTCATGTTGACATTTTGCCTCTAAGGTTCACTTGACCATCATCTGCCTCCACCATAGATCAACAACTTTAAACTTTATCCTTTTAACTGCACTACAGATAACATTATATCTATAGATTTAAATCCAACGTGTATATGAAGTCATTACAATAAATCACATGCAAATTCTCCTGCTCATTTACATCCACAAAAAAATCTTTCTTTAGCTGTATATTCTCTCCTCTTAAGTTCTTAAGTTCATCCTTTTTTTTTTACCTGGTAAATCCATTGCTGTGTGGGACATCTGCGTCCTTCTGAAGCAGAGAGCAGAATGGAGAGAAGTCGTCCTCCCCTTCATTCCTTTATAAGGACAATTCCCGCCCAGTTTCAGGATTATTCACACACACACACACACACACACACACACACACACACACACGCACGGTGCATGAACGCTGGATTTCCGTGGACTTCCTCGGCATAAAATCACCCAGGCACCTGAATTAATGAATAAATAAATCATCATCTTCTTTTTTTTTTTGGTTTTTTTTTTTTTTTTGCATGACTCTACCAGTGAACAAAATATATCAAAATATACCATCGAGAAATCTGCTAGCAAAAATGCTGAAAGAAGAACTGTTTTGAGAATGAAGAGCCAGAACAAAGGTGGTCAGATTGATATAGCACAAATTAATTAGAGCACAAAACAAGGAGGAAATCATTGGGTAAATGACAAGAGTGTTCCTATGCTTCTTTATTTTAAGGACCAGACAAGTAAAGGTGCTTTAGCTCCATCCAGTGGAAGGGAACATGGTGTTCAACTTTTATTGATGGAGCCACTCATCAGCTCTTCCTCACTCTAATTTATTTTCCTCTTTCAAGTATTTATAACATGCAACTGAAACTGATTCGCAATCAGAATAGGCAGGAATTAAAAATAAAATAGGTACAGAGATAGAGAAACAGATACATTCTTAGAAATATAGGTTCCATCTTGTACTAGAAGCATAAAATAATTTGTCCCTTTTCTATAACAAGGGTTTTTCTTTCAAAACAGACTCCAATCAGATCGTCTTTGGAAAGCTAGAACTGTTAACCATCTGGAGAACCCACAAGGAACCCTTTTTCTAAGACTGTAAACAGACGAGAGAGAGAGAGAGAGAGAGAGAGAGAGAGAGAGAGAGAGAGAGAGAGGGAGGCTTGATGGGGGAAAAAAAAACTCTAGATTTTAGAATCCTTAAGGGTTCTTCAGTTTTCCTCTGGGGGAACTCTTCTATGTCCAAACTTACACCAAATTCTTTCTCTATCAGAAACCATTTTATGAAGCTCATGATTCTTAATTATAGAAAGAAGATAAAAAAAAAAAACCATTTCCCAAGACTGAGCTCTAGAAGCATAAAGGTTTGCCCACTGGTGGAATCCCTCTAGGTTCCATATAGTTTCCGTATCAGAGAGGGTCCCAAGTAGACGATTCCATGTTACACTTTAGGTTTCTAGAGTTTTCCCTCTGGGGAAATCCTTAAAGGTTCTATATAGAACTCTATGCCAGATTCTCTAACAGAAAAGTTTCCATGTAGATCTCTTTAAGGGTTAAAAAGGGTCAATTAAGGGTTAAAAACCCTTGATTGAATGGACACTTAAACCACCCTTGAAGACCACCATTTGTTTCTAAGAGTGCAGGAAGCTAAGGATCCTTAAATATCCAAATCCTTAACCCTTTGTCTAAAAGATAGATAGATAGATAGATAGATAGATAGATAGATAGATAGATAGATAGATAGCAAAATGCTTCCATCTGGCACCCTAAAACTTTCCGTTGTAGGAACTCTTAAATGTTGTATGTAGAACTATTAGCAAAACTATTAATAGAACCCCAGACAGTTAGACAGGTTCTGTTAACCATGCAAAGAACTTTTGAGAAACATTTTTATAAGAGTCTAGACAAACATACAGACCTACAAACATGAGTTCAATTTCTTCTGCTTATCCCTCTGGGCTACCCTTAAAGGTTCTCTGTAGAACCCTATGTAGTTTCCCTATCTGAGACAGTTCCATGTAGAACCATTTTAAGAAGCTAAGATCTCTGAAGAATCCTTTTTTAAGAGATAAACAGCTACCTGTATCAGTGCTACAGTATAAAATAACACAATAACAATAACAGTGAAAAGCAGAAACATATTAGAAATTTTGTAAACACAAAATTCATTTATGAGGATGTTTATACTGTATGTGTACAAGTGAGTGCAGAAAAAGTAGGAACAGCAGCATGGGTAAGGTGAGTGAGACTTAATAAAAGTGACAGTCACTTGTTAAGTGATGGTAACCAGCGTGACAGTATAACACAAGGAACTGTAATCCTGGGCTTACTGAGATCATCCAAGGAAGAGTGTTAATTAAAATGACCTGTGTGGACATACTTGATCATCTAAGTTCACTAATTAATGAGAGTTGACAAACTAGTTGTAAGCTTCTTGACCTCACTATGTTATATAATGCCATTTAAAAAAAGCTAGGCTAAAAGTTTTGAAGAATATGATTTCAGTTAGACAGAGTGTGTTAAGACTGCTGAACCGTCACTTAACCTCTTTAATTAACTGTCACTCTGAAGTAACTAATTGGCAATATTACATAACTAGTGCCATCACACCATCTAGAAGCAATAGGAAAAGGGTGGTGGTGGTGTGGGCAGGGGGGGTTTCATAAGCTCTATATGCCAAGATTGCTTTAATTACTGACCCACTCATGCTATACAATATCTTCATCTGCCACTGACTTGTGTATCAGTAAAAGTGTTTTTGGTTAATTATGTGTCTATTTCACAACACTGTAGAATTCTTGATTCTGTACTGTAAGTGTTGATTAATTTTCTACAACAGCATTGCTCTTACAGTTGTTATGGCTGTAGTTTAAATGCTAGGTTTGCATAAATTCACTTGCCGATGGATATTATGATGGATGTTGCGCATAATATTAAGGCTTTTAAGATTAAGAAGATAAGAATAACATTAAGAATAATCTTAACATTAATGATAATCTTTATCTAAGTCTAATTGTCAACCTTGTCAATAGGTTGACAAGCATCAACATTTTGTTATAGTCTGGAAGTTTTCTGCCATGGGAAATCCTTCAGGACAAAGGATGTTACACAGAATGTGGATTATTTTCCTTTTTATTCCTTGTATATCGTATAGAGTAACAAATTATTATTATTATTATTATTATTATTATTGTTGTTGTTGTTGTTGTTGTTGTTGTTTAATTTTTATTATTATTATTGTTATTATAACCTTGCCTTGGTGTCTTCCTGAAAAGTTCATATTTTGTAAAGAACCAGTTAAATGAACACACTGATTAACATAGTCAGCCTGTCTGAAGATGTCTAAAACCTTGCTAGCTAAGTTACACATAGGAAAAAGGACAAAAACCTAAGCAATACAGTTTGTAATCCGGTGGCATGATTTAAAATGCTTAAATGAACAAATACATTTATCCAATAGAGCCAGAGATTGGAAACAAATACATTTACATACATTAACAAATACATTTATCCAATAGAGCCAGAGATCATTTATCCATATACATTTATGTATGTATATAGTAGAAAATGTCAAAATTTGACATAAATAGTAGTTTGACACCAGTTGGAACATATGGAAAAACCAGTTCACATATTTATATTTATAAATGGCTTAGATGTCATATCCCTCATATACAGATATATTCTTACATTTGGAACTGAAGCTGAAGTCACTACGGGCCCCAACAACTTTTTTGACAGCTGTCACGTCTTTATTTTTCAATATGAAATATTAATTTAATTACTAACATCTGAATTGAAATCAATGTCTCATTCTTGGATAGATATGTACAGTGCCCTCCACTAATATTGGCACCCATGGTAAATATGAGCAAAAAGGCTGTGATAATTGGCTTTATTGTTTAACCTTTTGAGCTTTTGTTAAAAAAAAAAAATCACAAAAATACTCTGCTGACATTGATATCAAACAGTTGCAAACAAAACACAGGTTTATATACAGTGTATATATATGTATATATATATATATATAGCTAAATATAGGTGTGCAACAATTACTGGCACGCTTTTAGTCAATACTTTGTGCTACCTCCCTTTGCCAAGATAGCAGCTCTGAGTCTTCGCCTATAATACCTGATGAGGTTGGAGAATACATGGCAAGGGATCTGAGACCGTTCCTCCATACAGAATCTCTCCAGATCCTTCACATTTCGAGGTCCACGCTGGTGGACTCACCTCTTCAGTTCACCCCACAGGTTTTCTATGGGTTTCAAGTCAGGGGACTGGGATGGTCATGGCAGGACCTTGATTTTGTGGTCAGTAAACCATTTTTGTGGTGATTTTTTTGTTTTAGATCATCGTCCTGCTGGAAAATCCAACCACGACCTATTTTAAGTGTTCTGTCAGAGGCAGTCAGGTTTCCATTTAATATCTGTTGATATTTGAGTCCATGATGCCATGTATCGTAACAAAATGTCCAGGACCTCTGGCAGAAAAACAGCCCCAAAACATTAAAGAGCCACCACCATATTTAACCGTGGGCATGAGGTACTTTTCCATATGGCTACCTCTCTGTGTGCTCCAAAACCACCTCTGGTGTTTATTGTCAAAAAGCTTTATTTTGATTTCATCTGACCATAGAACCCGATCCCATTTGAAGGTCCAGTAGAGTCTGGCAAACTGAAGATGGTTGAGTTTGTTTTTGGATGAGAGTAGAGGCTTTTTTTCTTGAAACCCTTCAAAACAAATTATGGTGATATAGATGAATTTGGATTGTAGTTTTGGAGACTTTCTGACCCCAAGAGGCAATTAACTTCTGCAGTTCTTCAGCTGTGATCCTTGTAGATTTTTTGGCCACTCGAACCATCCTCCTCACAGTGCGTTGAGACAATATAGACACACGTCCAATTCCAGGATGGTTCATAACATTTCCAGTTGACTAGAACTTCTTTATTATTGCCCTGATGGTGGAATCGGGCATTTTCTAAGCTTGTTCTATTTCCTTATAGCCATTTCCCATTTTGTGAAGCTCAACAACCTTTTGCCACACATCAGAGCTACTGTATATTCCTTGGTCTTACCCATTATTATGAATGACTTAGGGAAATTGGAACATGTGTTACCTCATATCTATACCCATGTGAAACAGGAAGTCATGGTTGAACAATTTCCTGTTCCTAGTCACCCACATGTACTACAAAAAATTTAAATATCAGTGGGAATATACTTCAAATATATTTTTCTCATATGAATTCATAGGGGTGCCATTCATTGTTGCACACCTATATTTAAAAAAGATTTATTTTGATAAACATGAGTGTTTGTAATTGTTTATCAAATATCAAAAGGTTAAATAATAAAGACATTTTTTCACGGCCTTCTTTACTCATATTTACCAAGGGTGCCAATATTAGTGTTTTTTTTGTTGTTGTTTTTTTGGTTTTTTTTTATATATATATATATATATATATATATATATATATATATATATATATATATATATATATATATATATATAATAACCTTATATAAAGCTTTTTATAATAACCTTGACATGTACTAATATCAGACGATACATGTATAAACATTATATTTAATTTAAC
Organism: Ictalurus furcatus; assembly: GCF_023375685.1. Taxonomy (NCBI): domain Eukaryota; kingdom Metazoa; phylum Chordata; class Actinopteri; order Siluriformes; family Ictaluridae; genus Ictalurus; species Ictalurus furcatus. The sequence goes on along the minus strand of NC_071277.1, from coordinate 3,231,140 downwards.
TCTATTAATTTTGGAAGGTTGACTACATTATGATAGAGCATAACGTTGATCAATAATTATGCATTTTTCAATAAACATTTTTTAGCTATTTTCTCATTTTTATTTCCAGTATGGTAGAAACAGTTCCTCTGGTGTATTAGTTTTATTTTAAAAATTATTATTATATAATCAAATCAAACTGAAACAGACTGTACCTAAATTTGATAGTTCATAAGCCATGGAATCATTTTATAGTTGTATTTATAATCAAAATAAAAAGGCCAACCTGCCTAGGTCAGAATGATTGTAATAGTTTAATGGTGTGGGGTATGTTTTCTTGGCACACACTGAGTCCTTCAAATCCAGTTGAGCATATTTTGAATGCCACAGCCAACAATCTGAGTATTGGTATTGAGATACTAATAAAGTTCTGATGTATAACATTACACTGATTTTTGTATATCAGTATAGATATTATAAGGGTTTTTTTTTTTTTTTTTCCCCACAGCCTAAAAGTCTAACCATGTTTTACATTTATTTACATACTTCACAATCATTTTTACAAGATGACACAAATGTAAAGCACCACATCTTTATATTCCAAAATGAAATATGTATTTAATGAGTGTCATGCTCGTGAAGTATTAAAATTTATCCTAGTCTGGTATAAGTAATGCAAGCTTATATGTCAATCATCTTTTTAAAATGGCACACACATCATATCTGAGGTGAAGGAACTACTTTGGTCTGGCCTATAAACAGATAAATTCTCACTTGTGGAGCTGAAGCTGCAGTCTCTACGGGCCTTGGCTACCTTTCTGACAGCCATCATGTAGCGTGTAGTGACAAGCGATGCAGAAACTGACATTAAAGCCCCAAGAGCACTCACTCACTCACGGATCGGAGAAAGCTGAGAAAACATCAGAGAACATGAAAATGTCATGCTGAGAGGGCACAGGGACTCGTATTCACAAACCTCAGGGCATCTTACTGCATCGCAGATCCTCAGCCATGTGAAATAAAAGTCATGCGCTACTGTTTGTAACTCTCCACTCCAACAAGCAGCATTATTATTACTCTTCACCATGTCTTCGCCTGTTTATTCCTCCACGGTCTGAATAATGGCACAATGAACATTAGGCCTGTGCTTAAAAAGACAAATTTATTCATTGGATTGATTGATTGATTGATTGATTGATTGATTGATTTAATATTTGGGGAAGAGTTAGGATGAGCCATGTTAGAATTCATTCTGACAGGAAAGTTGTTCATCTCATAGTTCTAGGGTCCCTGGATGGATCCAAAGCTTGGGTTTCCTTCCACCACCCAAAAACATGTGTATTGGCTATGCTAAATGTCAATCCACTTACTGGCAATTGCCCAAGAATGTGTGAATGTGTGTGTGAATGAGTATTTGAATATATGTATGTGTGTGTGTGTGTGTGTGTGTGTGTGTGTGTGTGTGTGTGTGTGTGTGTGTGTGTGTGTGTGTGTGTGTGTGTGTGTGTGTGTGTGCATGGTGCCCTGTGATGGACTGCCATCCAAACCAGGATATATTCCCTCCTCACACTCAGCATTCTGGGTATAGGCTCTGGAGCCACCACAACCCAGACCAGGTTAAGCAGTTAACAAAGAGGAATAAATGAAAGAAAGTTGTTGAGAAATATGTTTATATTAATGCACTCTTCCTAACATATTATCATTTCTATTGTAACTCATAAAATCAACAATTTAAAAAAAAAAAAAACATGTCATTTAACAAAGAAAACACATAAAATCGTGTATATGGTATAGCTTTCTGTAAGAAGAGGTTTATTTAACATTTACAGAAGAAGTCTTTGATGTCAGTGCTATATACCATCAGTATGTTGTCCACCTTCAGGGCAGAAGACTTTGTGTTTTCCAGTTTATTTTTGTGTGATTAAATTCATGTGAGAGAAAAAGAGAGTGTGCTGAGGGAATGACTGTTAAAGCTGCTGAAACTTGGTAAATGGTCTGCACTTATATAGCACTTTCTTAACTTTAGCGGTTCCAAAGCACATTACATTGTGTCTCATTCACACACACAGCAATGGTAGAAGAGTTGCCATGCAACTATGTCTTACCCAAGGACACTTCGACATGTGGAGTCATGTAGGCTGGGAATCGAACCACCAACCCTACAATTAGTGAACAACCCACTCTACCACCTGAGACACAGCCGCCCACACTTTGAGTGATAACAGGAACTAACTTAAAAATTATTAAAGCTGGCAAATTGCTTTTGTATAAAAGGAATAAAAGACTCTGGGAGGTGCTGTTGTAAAGATGTGGAAAATAATCTATTTTGTTTTGGTTACAATGAACCCTGCTGAAGAAACCCCAACAGAAACCCTCATAGAATTTGTAATGGGTTTAATGGTTATAATGTGAATTGTATTGGTTTTAATGGAAACTTTAATGGTCACAGTGGGTCTCTACTGGTTATTTTTTGCCTTCTATTGGTGGCTTGTTATGTCTAGTAGATACCATTAAGGACCAATAACAATAATGGATTTAATGGTTAGCTGATTGTTTGCAATGGTATTTGTAGTGGAAACCATTAGAATGTCTGGGATGGTTTCTATTGCTTTTTTTCAGCAGGGACTTCACATTGTGCTGCATTACCCTGACCCTGTCAGTCATTATTTTCCTATAAGACCACATCCCATCATGTTTCATTTTTCATTTTCATTTATTATTATTATTATTATTATTATTAGTGCACGTAATAGATTACAATTTATCATTAGAAGTAAAGAAATTGCTCAAGGTTATCCTGGTTTATAATTATTATTTATGATACCATTAACATGCTACACCTTAGCTGACAGTTGACAGTAATTAGGCTGAATTCAAATGTCGTCATGGTATATCTTCTGAATATACTTTCTGAAATGTATAATGTACGCAACAAAGCAATTTTCATGAAAATGAACATAAACTGAACATAAAGATTTGCCAGTAGACTCGAACTTGTAGATAGACTTGCGTTTGCTCACGTTGACCTCTCCAATATGGCGACTGCCGATGGAGCCGCGTCTGTCGATTGAACTGCGTTGACTTACAATTGAGTGTAGACCTCTCCAATATGGCGGAAGCACTGACGTCTTGTAATAGCTAGCACTCGCAACGGCTTCCTGCTTGCAGTGTTGCCGTAGTTACCGGACGCGTGCCTATTCGGTTTCACTGTAAAACAGATATCCGTGTAAAGGACAAAGGGATTTTTTTTTTAAACGGCTAAAGCGAAACAAGGCCGGTCTAACTGTACAACAGAAACGCCGAGATGAACTCACAGAGGTACGTTGGAGAGTTAATAAGCTGTTTGGTATTGTTACTTTTTATAGCGTTTATTTTAACGCTAACAGTTAACCAGTAAACGACTTCCACCAAACCCACGCATTATCACGTACAGTGTTAAACCCTAAAGTGTTAAATGAACCCATAAAGTGTTAGATTAAACCATACAGTGTTGCATTATCCCAATTAACCCATATATTATCACATAAAAGCTCATATGCCTCACACCTCCGGGGTTATGGGTTTGATTCCCACCTTTACATTGTGTGTCTCTAAATTGTCAGTAGTGTGTGAAAAGGTGTGTGAATGTGTGTGCAATTGTGGCCTGTGATGGGTTGGCATCACACCAATATAGGTACAGCTCTACGCTTTCTGGGATTAGGGATGTCACGATACCAAAAATCTAATAGTCGGTACCGATACCACCAAAAATACACGATACTCGATACCAAAGTCGATACCACAGTGTGGTATAAAAATAATTTAAAAAAAATGTAATTGAAAACTCTCCTGGAGGACATCCTCCTCTGGCTGATACTGGCAAAAGAGAGAGAGAGAGAGAGACAGAGAGAGAGAGAGAGACAGAGAGAGAGAATGAAGAGAGGAGAGAGAGAATGAATGCAAGCATTAGATTAAATTCACTGATATGGTGGCAGGCCAAAATGATTTATTAAAAGCATGAACATTTAAATAATTATTAGTGACATTAGGCTACATTTAGCTGATAGGACACTGGCTGAATGGCGATGCATGGTGGCCCATTGGGAGGTAGTTTATAACACTGCAATGCGTTAGCTTGGTTAACAAATAACTGGCTATCGCTAACATTAAACGGAGCATAACGTTAGCTGGTTTCACGGCTACAATGCCAGCTGCCTGAAACAAATATAATATAGGACCCTCTTTCAGGTGCTTCTCTAAATTCCAGGGGTTTCCTCACTTTGTTTGAAATGAACGATAGCATCGGTTGCACACCGGCTTTAAGGCATCAGTTATATGTTTGTTGTCATCCACCTAAAGTATTTCCATGTTTGACTCTTTACCACATTTCCTCTCAATGAGTCGCGCAGCTAAACTTGTGTAGTTTTTCCCGTGTACTTGTAGTTGTTGTTCTTCTTCTTCACCACTTGTGGACCAACTAAAAAAAACACATGCGCGTATTTGCTGCCCCCTTCAGGTCCGGAAGAATTGCAACCTCGGTACCGTCATAACAAACGGTACTCAAGCTACTGCAGAAAAACAAGTACCGTCACGTTTTAAGAATGTTGGTACCGAAGTATCGGTTCTCGTGACATCCCTATCTGGGATATCCATAAACTATTCTTTCTCAAAATTAAAGTCTCTTCCTTCATGCTCTTGCGGACCATTGATAAACACAGAGCTCTGTTTTTTTAACAAATGGAGTTCCCAAAGATGAGTCATCGGTTATTGTTACTCCCTGAGGTGAGGACATCAAATTTAAGTGTAAAACACACATCAAGTCCTTGCCCAGTAGATTGACTGGACATGACGACAAAATTAGGGATTGGTGGGTTACTCTTTTCCCATTTTCACATTCACAAAGTAACGGTTCATAGAAACATTCTAATACTGAATGTCCTGTCACACCCATGGAGCGCAGCGACTGTGAACTCATTTTCGGGGATTCTTTTAATTCGCAGTGTTTTATTACTGATTATGTTGCTCCTGAATCTACCAAAAATGTGAAACGTTGTCCATTAAGTACAAGAGATATACATGGTAACTGTGTAATAGGGGAGGCATTATATTTTAAAAGGTTAAGGGTCATGACTGATTCAGACATTTGTGAATTGTCAGTCTGACTAATGTTGGATGTGGGTGTGTGCATATATTCCTGTTCTTTGTGAGCTAACTGATAGTTTGGGTGTCTGATGTCACCTCTTCTGTTCCTAGGTGCCTCACCCTTCCCTTCCTCTGCCCGTCAGTCAGCTTCTGCTCTGAACAGTCTCTTGCAAAATGTTCAACTTTTCCGCAAATAAAACATGTGAAGTTGTATCTATGGGGATTGCCACCTGGCCTTCCTCGTCCACGTCTTTTTGGTTTTGCTCTCCATACCGCTCCCCTTCCTCTGCCCCCCGGTTGTTGTATCCGCTGGGGCTGCACGCTAACAGCTTGTAACATGGTTAGTGTGGCTGTGAGGAGGTCTTTTCCCCTCTTCTGTGTCTTTCTGTCCTTTGCATCTCCTAAGAGCTTCTCCGCATGGATGGCATACCTCTCCACTTGTGTGAGGTTTCCAGTGTCCCAGGTGATACATTGTTGTTTGACTATAGTGGCAATTTCTGGTTTCATGCCGTTCATAAAGCTGTTTCAGAGATGTGCCTCCCATGCTGTGACGGCCGCCTGCCCATCTGCCAGAACATCGGGTTTCTCCAAGCCTGAGTTCGCGTCATGGATCTCAGTGAGCCCGGACAGGTACTGTGATACAGTCTCTGAGTCTTGTTGTTTACACTTTGCTATTTTTGTCATGTCCAGTCGCACAGGAAAGGTGTTTGTCAGCCTCTGCTGGAGCGCCGCGATTTGTGCTCTGTACCTTGCGTTGACTCCATCATCCCACTGTGGGTTGATCAGGCGGACATCGTTCTCTGGGAATTCACGTGAAACCTTGACCCAGTCCGTGCCAAGTTTCGCCATGAGCAGTCGTCGTAGTTCATGAGTGGTGGGTCTGAATTCTCTGCAGAATATCTGAAGTTCATCCCCAAACTTTTGTCCTCCTACTTCTGCATCATGCTCCTGATGTCTTCCAATGTCCAGGGTCTGTGAAATAGCATAGGGCCTACTTCTCCGGCCACTTCTAGCATTGGGGCATTTACCACGGCGTTCACTGTCCCTTGTCTGTCTGATTTTGTTGGTCTGAAGCCCTCAGGCAGCAATGTTGTTGGTCTCTTCACTTGGGATCTTTTGTGTAATGCCACCGGTGATGATGGGATGGCTGTCGCATAGTTCGGTGGGGGTTGGTGGCTCAGTTCTGACAGATTCGGATGGAGTGGTGTAGGCTGGGCCACTTCATCGTTAGGAGGTGCCTCTGAAACTGCAGGTTCCTTCCTCCTTCCTGGCTGTGGGCGTCGCGGTGGGGCGGAGTCCAGGTCGGGATCGACTTTCTGCAATTTAGCACACTGAGAAACAGATGAGGGCCCTGCATGACATTTTTTCTCTCTTTTATGTGCTTCGCTCTGCCTTCCAGTCTGCCAAAAACCGTACTTCGCTGTTTGTTTTAGGGGTCTCTCTCTCTCGCTCTCTCTCTCTCTCTCTCTCTCTCCTTTGTCTCCAAATTAAATTTCTGTTGTTCTAACTGTCTGAGACTAAAACGACCTTTTTCTGTGAAAGCACATTCTTTAACCCATACATCATATTGGCTCAAACGGCCTTCTCCGTAGTTCACTCGCATAAATGTGATATTAGGACCAACATATGACACCCTGTACATACTATAGCATGTGTCACAGGATGTGCTTTGCTACATCTTTTTCCCATATATTTTTATTTATTTATTTATTTATTTTTTACAGCTTCTGTAACTTTCAAAGTTTTAATCAATTTAACATGCTATGAAAATCAAGTGAATATGCATTCTCGTGCACAGACAGAAAAGGTTCTAGTGTGTGCCAAATCTCTAGACATTCAATTAATCATATAACCTATAGGTTCAATAGAGCAAACCTTAAGAATGTAAAAGAGTTTACCTGTGACGGCGAGTCCACATACAGCAATTTGGTAGGACTTACAGTTTTCTCTACTCTCTTTACTTATTTATTGCTCGAACCGGACTCTTTCCGTTAGCAAATATTTTTACCGTTATTATCTCCCTCTCTATATATATATACCCGTTGGTATGTATCTTAATTTTGAAGCTGTGATCTAAGAAACACCAATACCTCTGCCGTCGCAGAGGCGAAGTTCCTGGAACTTCTTATAAGAAATCGCTCCGTGTAATACTTCTCTCAATGTAATACACGCATTTCTTATATCACTGACTCCCTTCCATACAAAACAGCAATACACAATGACTTCATAAAATTCAAATTCTAAATTCTTGAAGATTCCTACCAGTCAGTGGTAAGGCTGCATCGGTCTTTCACTCTGCATAATAAAGGGCAAATCGCCTGCGTGTCAACACCGGATCTAGGGAGAAACTTTTCCATGGGCGTCCTCCAGTTTGCTGCTTGTCCAGAAAAGCTGAAAAGACTCACGCAGCCCAGCCAGGAGACGCCAAATTGTCGTGGAAATTAGACAACATTCGCAGACTCGTCCTCTGAAGGTAAAAAAAGGTTTATTACAGAAAGATGGATAATACAGGATAGAATAATGAGAGCGCTCTGAAGTGCTTGTGCTGAACCACTACTATATATATGAAACGCAGAGCATGACACACTTATGTGTACCGATAAGAAGTGGTTTGAGGCAGTTCAAACAGGCTTTGTTTCAGGGTCTTAGAAGATGTGCAGACGAACCTTGAACAGAAGAACATGTTTGTGTCTCTGTATAGCAGATAAACATTCTGTACTGATCTAAGTACATGACATGGCCTTCTTAGGCGTTATCCTCTGATGAACGTGAAACAGAACAAGAACAACACTATTACAAAGTAAAAATGAATAATTTCCCTCGCAATCGATAGTAATGTAGATTGTCTTACTGTTCAGCATGATGCGTATTGACCATCCAGTGTCTTACTGTTCAGCATGATGCATATTGACCATCCAGCCAACACACTGTAAAAAGAGTTAACACTAATTCAACACATTTACTCTTCAAATATGTGCTGCAGCTATTTACAGTATGTCTTCGTTTCACAGACTGAAACGCATTATGGTCCACCGATCATCCACCTGTCTCAAACCTTCACCCAAATCCGTCAGGAGCTCTACAAACTACATAGAGAGGCAAGTCATGTGTAAACTATGGCTTCAGTCATCCAGATCATTTCAAAATGTATAATCGCAGTAAAGCAACAGAACAATTGTTATGAACCTTTTTGTTTTACCTTAAAAGGTCCTGGATGTCAAGATTATAATACCTAGCTGATTCGATTTTGACCATCTAGACAGAGATTAGTTATTCCACAGAAGTTTGTGAATATAAAATCATTAGTTTGGTAAAAAAAAAAAAAAGCATGCACATTATCCCCCTTACTACAAATGTCCGTAATTGATCACTGATGTTTACTTCTTTAGTTTTGCACTGGAGCTATGAGGTAACAAGCAAAGGAAGTTTATCTCACCCAGAACATTTTTGTAAATATCTGCCTCAAACTACTCCAAGTGCTTTGGTAATGTCACTTATTATGTGAATTTCTGTAATCCATATATAAACATGAACCAAACTGTGTGTAGCTGAACACAGTGACATTATAGAGGCAGCAATCTTAGATACCCTCAAAGTATGGAGTCTACTGTAACAGTGGAGTCTACCTGTAACAGCACTCCGTGTCATGTTTTAGTCCTTACCTGTTGCTTATTAGCTACATTAGCTTTGTAAATCTAAAGAAGCAAACTTCACACACCAAACATTTCTTTGCAGTTGAGCTGCATGAAGTAAGTGGACAGGAGGAGTAAATTAGATTTTTTTACCTGTTATTTAAAAAAAAAACTATTTCTTTAAGTAAAATGTGTATAGATTTTAATAACTGCATGATTATTGATTTTAATAATTTAATAACTTTTAATAAAGTGAACTTGAGTGGAATTCAAAGACACTTTTAAATGCCTTTAATATAATCAAATATATGACTTTGATTTTGACTGGGATTAGGATGCCACCAGAGGTCACTGAGAAGATTATTTCATATTTGGATGCAGAATCCCTTTTCTGCCTTGGCTTCGTCAACAAGCATTTCCATGAGCTGGCTGAGAACAAGTAAGTTTTACTTTTACCCTTACCAGACAAATGTCCAGATCTTTAGCTTGTCACTGCTTCAGATTTCTTGTGCTCTTCAAATCTTGCGATCACACTCGTAAATGGAAAAAAAAAAAGCGAAAAGTGAATTCCTCAGATCAAACCTACAGCACAGATTGTCTGTTATGCCCAGGACATTTACTATCACAACTTCAGTTTCTACCTCCTTTTAATCTACATTAAATCATTTTGTGTGCAAACATGGAAAGTCATCATTGTCTAATAGTTTCTTGAATTTAACTACAATATAATATGCATTTTAATCAAAGCTTACATGTGATTTGTATAAATGGTGTGAATAAAAGGTAAAAGTTACTTTCTGTCATCAAAGTGCTGAGTAAATTAGTAAGGGGAAAAAAGGATTTCGTCTGCTCCCTTATGTTTTTGATTATGTTATGATTTGGTAACCTTTAAACGTATAAACATTTGGAACATATAAACATTAACTTTCTGAAGCTCTGTAATTTAATTCTTAAATAAGTGATTTTGTGAAATAGCAGCAATACACTATATTGGGGGGGGGCCACGGTGGCTTAGTGGTTAGCACATTTGCCTTGCACACCCAGGGCTGGGGCTTTGATCCCGGCCTCCGGCCTGTGCACAGAGCATGCATGTTCTCCCTGTGCTTTGGGGGTTTCCTCCGAAGATTAAAAAGGAAATAAAATATTTACACATCATTTTTGTGAAATATATGCATGGTTTCGTAAAGTTGAGGTGTCAGAGCTTATAAGCTGGAATACCCAATGTTGACCAAAACCAGATTTTTTTTTTTTTCGGAGGCCGCCACAAATATTATCATATACACCACTTTTAGCATTTTATCTTCAAACTTTAGAAGGAGGGGACTAGGAGATGGAATGATACCAAACCCCATAAAAGAAAATGTGATTCCATTTGTCCAAGATGGCTGCCTTTATAATGTTACAGCCAGTCATACTGTATCCTAAACACTAAATGAGCAAGTCTGTGTGTGACCACACTAAAGAACTGGATGTAGGTTGAGGCAGATACAGAAGTGATTTTGGTTGAGACAGACTTTCATTACTTCTTGGCACCATTAGTCTTGGAGCTCCAGAACTAAAGAAGCAAATATCTGTTACCAAACCTGTCTTGGCTCACTGACTACATTCGGATTGAAGGGAACATTATGTAAATGTGATTTTTCCCCTAACCATTCATTTAATATAGGTCTGTAAGGGTTATGAAAATGTATGACAATTTAGGCACACAAAGGAGCTTTTAAACAAATGATCTACCACTTCTATTAATGAACTGTCTATCCTCAGTACCATGTGGTATCACTTTTACACCTGTCAGCGAGCAAAAACGAAGACATCCAGGCTAATAAAGGATGTGACAGATGGAGTGGACATGGCCAGCATTCAGGAAAAGCCTAAGGGATACTGGAGGAGAGTTTTCTTTAAAGAACTGGCCAGTCATAATGGAAGCTGGAAGAAAAAACTCAAATCCATTCATTCTTACACTGGACTGCCAATTCGAACAGTTGAAATTCTCAGGTGAGCAATAAAAATAGACTTTTGTTATGAAAGTTGGTGGGGGAGGGGGGGCGGGGGAGTTGTGTTGGTTTTTTTTCTCCCAGTTCCACTTAAATTTGATTTGTCCCCTGTTTAACCCTTATGTCCAGGTCAGGTCAGAGCTACCCATTTAGTGTAGTAGCTTTAGCATCACCATTTCAAAATATTCCATTGATCATTTTAAATTGAGACTTGGTTGGTAAAATGGTAAGTGTGAAAAAAGTGGTTGGTGTAAATGTGAAAATGAAAGGTGTCTCTCTCTTTCTCTCTTATTTCCACTCCCACCTGTGGAGATCACCAAACACAGACAGAGACTCTAGACCTCTGTCTCAATCAGGACTATTATCCTGATTAACACTGAGATGGACAGAAATATATACAGTATGTGAGGTATTTAAACTACATCTTTACAGTTGTATTACTACAAAATCTAAAAAGACGGCCTGAGGTGATCCCACAAGGCATTGCTAAGTAGCAAACACTGAAGGGTTGAGATGTTAGCCAAACATGCCAGAGCCATCCAGCACATTTGCTAATTGGCTCAGTCTAATTAGGATAAATCTCAGGAGCGATCATGTGGCTCACACATGGCCGACTCTGTTTTGTTTTCTGACAGCGAAAATGCCACCGCTCCAAAAGCCAGAGCCATGTTAAAAGTCTCTGAGGTTCAGTGTGTGGTTTCATCTCTCTGCTAATTAGGCTGAGATTTGTGTGTTTATGAAGTATCAGATACTCATTCTGTCGGAGTAGATCGAACTGGGTTTTCTGTCCTGTCTCAGTTTTGTAAAATAGAATAGTATTTGTAAAGCATTGATAGATAGACAGAGAGGCAGACAGACATACACTGTTACCAGCCCGAAGTTGATTATTTTTCAATAAAAGTGTTTTACTCATTTTATACTACAGTATTTTGCCAACAATTATGTAGTAACTGCACATCATATTTTTTTTTATCCATTTGTCTTTAAATTTAAAGGAATAGCTTTACCTCTGTTATAAAGCATTGACACTGGAGACCCCTTACAAAAATGCTAAATAACAACTTCCCACAGAAAACATCACCATATCAACAATTACACATTTTTAAATCCATTTACGTGGCATATCCACCATACAAATCCCTGTATATGAGCTCTTACAATAGAAACTATAATGTATTAGATCTAGTGCATTAATACAGACCTTGAAGCCGGAGCTATTGTCGGAAATGCTGCTTTTGAAAATTAATCAACACCTTCTGACCCATCCGAATCAAACATTCAGGTATGTGTTTCTAAATATAAATAGCCTACATTTACCTGAGATGTACGGCAGTGTAATTGTAACATATAATGTATAGTGCATTAAATGTCCATCTGTTATTCCTTATTCCTTAAGTCAGTGTCTTTCATCCCCTTGATGTCTTCACACTCATTAAAGGTTTCTTTGAAGGCCACATCTCATATCCTCTCAGCACTCATTTGGGGAAACGAGGAACTAAAGTGCACCTGACGATCCTTGTTGCTGTTTTAACCCCTGATTAGACCTGCCGAGTCACTCGATTTCTCAACCCTGAGGTCTTGTGCAGTGCAGAGGGAGTGAAAGTAATTGTTCTACCGCTCTGAAGGTTTTGTCAAATCGTGGAAATAAATTGCTTGGCTCTGTCCTCGTGCCTAGACAAATCCCTGTCGGCTTGCTGGGTTTACAGAGGCACAGAAGGATGAGATTTACCTCCGTAATAATAGTCTCTACACTCTCAGAGACACAAACAACAGCTATTAAACCTCTACGGGATTCAGCACTTCTGCCTTCGTTTCTTTCACTCTGATTGATGTCACAGGGTGTCACTGCATCATATTAGCTATTTCCTTAACTCCATGCCTCGATGTAGATCTTAACAAGTGGCTTTCTTTGGAAGTGATCTTTATCTGCTAAATATACTATGAAAAAAACAGTCATGGTCAGATTATTAAAAGAATATTTCAGCCAACAATTAAATGTGCAGTTCTACATTTATCCAATTTTTTGTCAAGTAGCCAAGACACATTTTGTTTTTTGTATTTTTTTTTAAAGTAAAAATAAAAAAAAATCCTGTATGTATCCTGTGTCTGTGTGTGTGTCCAATATTAATCCTGTCCTAGGTTGCATTTATTGTCTTTGTTGTCATCAGGAGTTTGGGTGTCATGTGGGAGATCACAGTGAAGGAAGCAAGAGGACATGAGAACAGAATTAAACACTCTCACGTGTACTTTGGCCAAGCCTCTCTGACTGTTGGGTGGAGTTCAGGAAACTGGCCAATTCTGGATAAACCTACTACACTAGAGCTGCATGGAGTGATGCTTGTGCCCATTAACTGTCCAGTCACATACAGGTAAGGCCTTTTAAAGAAATAATATGGCCAAAAATGTAATACAAACAAGTTTTTTCTTGCTCAGAAAAGACATGCTTGATGACTGAAGTTTGCATCTTGCCCTGTAACTAGGGCAAGGCTAATGTTGCTAATGACTAAGGAACGTGTATAGTTACCATTTAAGCATGGAGCACAATCGTGCATGCCTAAATCATGACACTCACATCAAACCAATCACTTTGTTCTTCAGCAAATACTTCAGTATCACAGCATTAAAGGTAGAATTTAATTGGATGATGATATAGTTTTTTTTTGGAACAGTTGGAAATGAGGTCACATGATGCTGGGGATGGAGAGAGCGGAGCTGTCTGAAAGCTTCCATTTTTCTTCTTTATTTGAGTGATTTTCAGTGTTGCTTCTTTATAATCGAAAGGAAATTAGACCTAAATTAAAACTAAATTAAACACACAACTACTTAAGTTGCTTGGGCCAATTTCAAGTTGACTCCTCAGGGCCCTGTTTCACTGGCATCTGGCCACCTAGTAAAAAAGACAGAGCTCATAAATAGGTTGCAATAAAACATACAGAGGTGTAGACAATCACTTGTTACCCACTCATTCTCTGCGACTCTCCTTCCATTTCATAGGAAGCACTTGAACCCACCCCTGCTGCCACAGTATTTTTTTTTTAACACATACCTTTTATATTTTATGAAACTTTTTCTGTACGAATGTTGTTTCTGAGCCAAACAATGTCTTTTAAGATAAGTGTGATGATTATAGACTTGCATGATGCTAACCTGGAGGCTATGCTCCAATGTTTTATTATTATTATTATTATTATTATTGTAGACCAGGCTGGAGATCACTCTTAAGAAAATTTATTGTGAAGAAGGACGGTGGGAAATTATGCAGTTCAGACAGGGTCATCTCTTTGCTGTACATTGAGAAAGGTGTAACTGTGGGGGTTTGGCAGGTATGTACACATGTGACCTCTGATCTCACATTTCAGCTTACTGAGCTTATTTTTTTCTGCAGTTCACTCTACTTTCAACACCCTAATATAGACTTCCATTTATGACTTGAACCTTAACCCTAAAACCTATGTAGGGTTGTACAAATCAGTAGCCCAGGTGCCTAAGAGAAGCAGAATTTATTAAAGCCACATTAGGTAAAATTAGTATCTTTTTTTCAAGATTAGGTCTCTTAAAGTTTGGTGGGTTCGACATTTGAATGAATCCCACAGATGTACACAAAGCTCTGCCCCCAGGATCTATGGTGGCCCATAGAGTAATGTGTCTCAGAAAACAATGACGGGAGGCACAAACAAGCGTTGCAAACTGGAAGTCAGTTTTCCAAACTTTTTTTTTTTTCTGAGAAGCTTTTAGGACTATTAGTTTTACTTTATTAGTTTATTTTGTATTTGCCACTTGTATGTTCTTGTCAGTTCCAACCAGATGAACACTCTACACCTTAATGACTTATTCAAACAGCTAATATGCTCCAGTTAAAAGACCTAAAATGCATCTCGAATGCACTACTCACCTGATCCAGTCAATCTGAATGTGTAGTCTGGTAGCAATTATTTTAACTAGACAGGTTTTTTTTTTGCATGGAACTGAATCAGGAACACACTTTTAGGTGGAAACACTGATAAAATACAGTACAGTGCAAAGTTGTGATAAATGTCATCACAGTGATGGTACAAATTGCCATATCACATTTAAACACATGTTGAGGAAAAATGAACACTGTAATGCAAAGAGAACAATGCAGTACAACACAACACCAAATACTAGAGATATTGTATAGAGCTATGTCAAGTCGTGTGCTTTGTGAGATTTTTTTTTCTGTCAATCACATCCCTAGTCTCTACAAAGACAAATAACTAGCTAACTAGCATGTTGCATTTTGCATTCAATTATGTTAGTTTGTGTTTTGTAGGGGGGTGGAATTTTCAACAGGAACATACTCAGCCAAAGCAGCAGCATATTGTTGATTTGTTTTCTTGTGGCCATTTCCATTGTACTACACTACCTATCAGCAAATAGAATAGTTTGAAATGTTTTAATCTTTAACATATTTATTGGTTTTGTTGTTGTTGTTTTCAGAAGCAACAGGAAATTGCATTTGTCCTAGTGAACTTACATTATCACAGGCTTGTGGAAAGAAATCTCCTGGGGTCATCCACCACGTATGTATTGATTCATTATTTGTTGTCACTTAATTACTAAGACTATGCATCTCAGTCTTGTCACGTTTTAGTCACAGGGTTGAGCATGAAAAAATGAGTATGGGGGGATTGAGCAGATTACTTGCATGACAACTCCATCTTCTGGTGATCCTAAATATTTTCACGACATACACAGAACACACACACACACACACTCACACACACTCACTCACTCATACACACACACACACACACACACACACACACACACACACACACACACACACACACACACACACACACTCAGGTTTGGATTGATCATCTGTTTTAGATTATCAATCAGATTTTACCCAGATGTGGTGTTGAATTGTACCTCTAATTTAATCCAGATGTAGGTTTTATATTATCTTTCTAATTTAGTCCAAATGTGGGGTTTTGGTTTATTTCTATAATTTAATCCAGATATAGATTTGGATTATCCCTTTAATTTAATCCAGATATAGTTTTTGGATTGCCCCTCCATTTTACTCCAGATTTAATTTTGGAATATCCCTCTAATTTACTCCAGATCTTTTTTTGGATTAGCCCTCCAATTTACTCCAGATGTAGGTTTGGATTATCCCGCTAATTTATTCCAGATGTAGTTTTGGATTATCCCTCTAACACAGATGTAGGTTTTGGGTTATCCCGCTAATTTAATCCAGATTTGGGTTTTGGATATTTCCTTTAATTTAACCCAGCTGGAGTTACATAGTTTTGAATAATTGATGTGGGTTTTGGAATTCCTATTCTTTACTCCAGAAGAAGTTTAGAGTGATCCCGCCAATTTATCCCAGATGTAGGTTTTGGGTTAATGCTCTAATTTAATCCAGATGTAGTTTTTAGATTGTCCCTCTAATTTACACCATATATAGCTTTTGGATAATGGAAAACTAATATCTTGATTAAATTAGAGATTTAACCCAAAATATAGAGTAAATTGGAAGGCTAATCAAAAACCCGCATATGGATTAAATATGGGTTTTGGATTATCCTTCTAATATAGTCCAGATGTAGGTTTTGCATTAACTCTAATTTAATACGGCTTTAAGTTTGATTTATCTTAATTTAATACAGACCTAGGTTTAGATTATTTAATTAATATATTTATATATGTTTAAAAGTTTGTTTAACACCTTAAATGTAATCCAAATATACACATTATATTTTTGGTTTTCCAACTTCAAATCCAGATTTAGGTCTGCTTTCACCCCTAATCTTTCACGCTCTTTCCGTTTCCCAGTCCGTATGAGTCAACAGACATGCAAGCCCATTTTGATGACATTGATCCTGTTTATGGCTTGCATGGTTACAGTGTGCACCTTGAGCTGCACAACACAGTAGAAAGCATTGCATCAGTCAACTTTTCCCAGCTGTTCTGCAGGAAAGGTGCAGTTTGAACTTTGTTAAAGTTATAAGGATAAAGTTTGCATTGTTGTGTATTTCCCTACATTTTTAGCCAGAAGAAGAGCCATAAGCCATTTCCTTCATGGAAAACTAATGAGCTTTCTCTTGCTTTGTGTTTTTAGCTACTGTATGCAGTAATATATTACTACTGCTCACCCTTACTTTGACGCATGGACAGTAGAGTGTGCTAGAGATCTACATTTTACTGAACATAAAGAACAACCAGAACACATCATTTGCTCAATAACACAAAATGCATAGAGGAGCATCCTTATTTATTTAGCATTTCATCTAATCTTTTAAAGAGATGACACCAGTTAACACTGTTCAGACTGAATGAAATACAGTGTCACAACAATCTGACAGAAACTAAACACATTTTCATATGAAAATGGATTGGAATCACTTGTTTTAAAATAAAGAATTATTGTATAATAAGGGTCACCGGGGTATTTTTTTTTTTTTTATTTGATTAAAACAGATTAAATAAAATCAGTTCTTGGTGGTGAGTTTAGACATTTGGACTCTATTACATTGTGAATTCTGAAGCCATACATGAGACTGAGACCAACCCAAGTTCATTTAAACTTTTTAAATCCCAAACATAACTCAGCGTAAAGAACTCAGCTCTTAGCGGTGTAGGAAGCAGAATGCTATAATATTAACTGTTTTTGTACTGTGTGGTGTACAGATCAGATTGCTGATGGGTACATCCCTTTGCAAGTTATCAGTAAAGACAACAGATCACGACAAACCCCTCTGTGTGGAAAAACCAGCTTGCCTTGGAGGACTGAAGCACTACAGGGATGCATAGAGGTATCAAGGAATTTTAGGTTATCACATAAATTTTATCCTATATATATATATATATATATATATATATATATATATATATATATATATATATATATATATATATATATAGAGAGAGAGAGAGAGAGAGAGAGAGAGAGAGAGAGAGAGAGAGAGTATGCAGGAACACTCCTGTTTTGGAGTCCTTCCACTGGCTCCCAGTCAGATTCTGTGTCGATTTTAAAATTATGATGCTGACATACAAAGCATTACATGGCTTGGCTCCTCATTACTTATCTGCTTTATTAATTCCTTATACCCCAAATCTATGGGTGACGATGGTTTTTCTGTCTATACTCCTTCCCTTTGGAACTCTCTTCCTCTCGAACTTAGGGAAGCTCAGACCTTTGGCATTTTTAAAGCACAACTCAAGACACTTTTTTAAACTAGCATTTGACTGCTGATGTCTACTTTTATTATTATTATTATTATTATTATTATTATAACACAGTGGGGGAAATAAGTATTGAACCCATCAACATTTTTTTCAGTAAATATATTTCAATGAGGTTATTCACATGAAATGTTCCCCAGACATCATGGTGTGGGCTGTTTTTCATCGCATGGTACTGGCAGACTTCATATAATTGAGGGAACGATGAATGGAGCCCTTTACCAGGAGATTCTTGAGAAGAATCTGCTGCCATCCACCAGGATGATGAAGATGAGACGTGGGTGGACCATCCAGCATGACAATAATCCAAAGCATACAGCAAAGGAAACTCTCACTTGATTTTTTTTTTTTTTTTTTTTGAAACCAAGTTAGAATTTAGAATTTAAATTCAAGTTATAATGTTAAAATTTCCCAGTAAATCACCTGATTTGAATCCAACTGAACAAGATTTAAAGACAATATGTTTACAAGAATGGGACAAAATCACACCTGAATACTGCGACTGATTAATTTCCTCCTACAGGAAGCATCTTGAAGCTGTCATTACAAACAAAGGCTTCTCCACTAAGTATTAAATAAATTTCAGTTAGCGTGTTCAATATTTTTTTCCTGTCATTCCTCTTTATTACACATAACTTTAATTATGGACTTGAATGTTTGGATTTCTTTATATGTGTGGATTTCTTGAGTTAATAACAAAGTCTGGTGAAAATTTCACGTGAATAGCCTGATTGGAAATATATTTACTTCCTCAACTTAATCCAGATTTAGGTTTAAATTATTCAATTAAATATTTAATTTAATTGCATTAAGTTTGGGACATTTATTGAGGTAATCCTCAGATTAATTTATGAATATTTTTTCAAATTTCTCTGTTAAACTAGAATTTTGGAATTTCTCACTAATGTAAATTTTGATCACTGTTTTTTTTTTTTTTCTTCTCCTCAGCATTGTTGCATATTGACTCTCACTGTTCTTGCTGAAGCCCAGACACCATTCTGGTGTGTTAGTGATCCTGTAGCTATTACTAAATCAAACCATGAGGAAGTGTCATATGACTGTAAAGGAGAGAGCTTCTTTATGGAATATCAGGACTCAGATGGAAAGCTGGAGATTGAGCTGGAGTGGATGGAGGAACAGAAACAGTTTGTCATGGTTAATTTAATCCTTTTTCTTTCGATTGGCAAAGTAAACAGGCACTTTAGAAGGGATTATTGATACTCCCATGGACATTTTACCTTAATAATAATACATATAGTGCATCCGGAAAGTATTCACAGCGCTTCACTTTTCCCACATTTTGTTATGTTTCAGCCTTATTCCAAAATGGATTCAATTCATTATTTTCCTCAAAATTCTACAAACAATACCCCATAATGACAATGTGAAAGAAGTTTGTTTGAAATCTTTGCAAATTTATTAAAAATAAAAAATAAAAAAAGCACATAAGTATTCACAGCCTTTGCTCAATACTTTGTTGAAGCACCTTTGGCACCAATTACAGCCTCGAGTCTTTTTGAGAATGATGCTACAAGCTTGGCACACCTATTTTTGGGCAGTTTCTCCCATTCTTCTTTGCAGGATCTCTCAAGCTCCATCAGATTAGCTGGGGAGCGTCGGTGCACAGCCATTTTCAGATCTCTCCAGAGATGTTCAATCGGGTTCAAGTCTGTGCTCTGGCTTGACCACTCAAGGACATTCACAGAGTTGTCCTGTAGCCACTCCTTTGTTATCTTGGCTGTGTGCTTAGGGTCGTTGTCCTGTTGGAAGATGGACCTTCGCCCCAGTCTGAGGTCCAGAGCGCTCTGGAGGAGGTTTTCATAAAGGATGTCTCTGTACATTGGTGCATTCATCTTTCCCTCGATCCTGACTAGTCTCCCAGTTCCTGCCGCTGAAAAACATCCCCACAGCATGATGCTGCCACCACCATGCTTCACTGTAGGGATGGTATTGGCCAGGTGATGACTGGTGCCTGGTTTCCTCCAGACATGACGCTTGCCATTCAGGCCAAAGAGTTCAATCTTTGTTTCACCAGACCAGAGAATTTTGTTTCTCATGGTCTGAGAGTCCTCCAGGCGGGCTGTCATGTGCCTTTTACTGAGGAGTGGCTTCCGTCTGATTGGTGGAGTGCTGCAGAGATGGCTGTTCTTCTGAAAGGTTCTCCTCTCTCCACAGAGACACGCTGGAGCTCTGTCAGAGTGACCATCGGGTTTTTGGTCACCTCCCTGACTAAGGCCCTTCTCCCCCGATCGCTCAGTTTGGCATGGCGGCCAGCTCTAGGAAGAGTCCTCCTGGTTCCAAACTTCTTCCATTTACAGATGACGGAGGCCACTGTGCTCATTGGGACTTTCAATGCTGCAGAAATGTTTCTGTACCCTTCCCCAGATCTGTGCCTCGATACAACCCTATCTTGGAGGTCTACAGACAATTCCTTGGACTTCATGGCTTGGTTTGTGCTCTGACATGCATTGTCAACTGTGGGACCTTATATAGACAGGTGTGTGCCTTTCCAAATCATGTCCAATCAACTGAATTTACCACAGGTGGACTCCAGTCAAGTCGTAGAGACATCTCGAGGATGATCAGTGGAAACAGGATGCACCTGAGCTCAGTTTTGAGTGTCATGTCAAAGGCTGTGAATACTTATGTACATGTGCTTTTTTTTGTTTTTTATTTTTAGTAAACTTCTTTCACATTGTCATTATGGTGTATTGTTTGTAGAATTTTGAGGAAAATAATGAATTGAATCCATTTTGGAATAAGGCTGTAACATAACAAAATGTGGAAAAAGTGAAGCGCTGTGAATACTTTCCGGATGCACTGTACACGACACACACACACACACACACACACACACACACACACACACACACACACAACACTGTGTTTGGAACCTTGATCATATTAAATTTCTTCTGTATAAACTGTATATTGAAAAAAAAAATAAAGAGCATAAGTGATTAACGTGCATCCTGATTTTCAAAATAGGAAGCTAATTTCTATCATCTCTGTTCCTAAATTCCCACAAGAAAACAGTTATCGTTAAGGCATTACTGTCGTTTAGCATCATCAGCATTCCTCTTAGATGCTGATATCTTAAGACAGTTGTTTAATGTAATAGCTCTCGGCTGGAGGAGGATTTTATAGCTGATGCCACGACATGCTCACACCGTTAAAACAACATTTGGCTGCGATTAGTGATGGAAGGCAGTTTTGAGGCATAAACAACCCCTCTGGATTGGTGCATAATGGGATTGCGTTTAGTCCACAGAGGTCAATTCAACCTTGAAAACCTGCTTTTTATCAACACATGCTGGCATTTTCATTTTCTTCAGCACATTGTTAGGAGATGTGAAGCTGTAAAATGGCTTCTGTCACAAATGTTATGACAAAAAAAAAAAGTCATTAGATTGCTGGTTGTGAGAAAGTTGTGCCTGAAGGTTAACCTTTCTTTATCTTTGAAATGTGTTTTAGTGAACCATATTAAACAGTGTTAGGCAGTTTATCAAACTTTTCTGCTAGAACATGATAATCCAAGCCCTATATAAATAAAAAAATTAAAAAATAAAACACTCTCTGGTATGGTTTTCACTCTGTATTAGTCACCTGGGGACCTTGAGTAATTTTTCATAGATGCTTGTGATTTATTAGGTCCTACTGGCCTCTATACTGCTGATACACAGAGAAAAAGTAAATATTAAAAACATGTGGTATGGGATAGGTTACACAAAGTCAGTGGATAAGCAAACATCATTATTATCACATTAACACATACTTTTTATCCGGTTTAATGTGGAATGTCAACAAGGCAAGTTTTTATCACTTATACTGTCATGGCTATAAACAGACATTCCTTCTATAGCCTCCCTTTCTATCATTCAAAGTTCAAAGATAAATAAGAAGAAGCTTGCCATTACCAAGAAACCACAAAGCACAGTCCTCTGTTCTGTAGACTTCCACATGGTGGTGTCATATATCAAGGAAACGCTGGACTTCAGTTCCCATCAGCCACTGCACTGCACTACATGTCACATGACCACCTGCACCTGATTCACGTTTGTTAATGAGCACACTTGTGTATATATATACCCATTGTCTGCACTGTTTCTCTGTCTTTCGTTTGTCCTAGACTACCTTGTTCCATGTCACTGTGTTTTGTTTCTTGCCACAGTATTTCTTAGTGTCTATGTTTTGTTGTTTATTTGTTTAATAAAACGTTCTTATCTGCGATTGCTTCCAAATCCTACCTTGAAACGTGACGGGTGGAAAACTTGCTGACACTTCGATAAATGTTAAATAAACATCTCCTAACAGAAAACTTCATATCAACTATTAGGCATTTTTACTTTACCACTACAGATATAGTCCCCATTTGCTGTTATAATAACCTCCACTCTTCTAGGAAGGCTTTCCACAAGATTTTGGAGCGTGGCTGTGAAGATTTTCTGAAGAGCATTAGTGAGGTCAGGCAGTAATGTTAGGCAAGGAGGCCTGGTGCACAATCAGCATTCCAGTTCATCCCAAAGGTGTTCAGTGGGGTTGAGGTCAGGGCTCTGTGCAGGAAACTTGAGTTATTTCACACCTACCTAGACAAACCGTGTCTTTACGGGCCTCAGGTACATTGTTATGCTGGAACAGGTTTGGGTCCCTTAGTTCCAGTGAAGGGTAATTCGTAATACCTCAGCATACAAAGACATCCTAGAAAATTGTGTGCTTCAAACTTTGTGGCAACAATTAAGGAAGACCCACATATGGGTGTGATGGACAGGTTCACATACTTTTGGCCATATAGTGTAGCTTATGAGGTGTACAGATTATGTGGTGCACAAGTTCCTGTGAATTAGCTGTTACTATAGGAACTATACCATATTAAAACGAGTATTAATATCTGTATGTGCATATTAATGTTATAAATTACAGCTGGCCCCACTGGCAGAGTTGCTGTTTTTGAAAAATTAATTAAAACCTGACAAATCAGATTTGAAAGGTCGAAAGTGATTATAAATTTGGCTTTAGGGGCCATGCTTTTTGTAGTTAAATCTGAAGTCTAAATATAGACGTGCTAAATTTCGATATTAACTCTTCACTAAACCTGGCCCTATGTCAGCACATATCTTTTTGAATGTTACATTTGAACAGTGATTCTCAGTGTTAAACGTGACTTGCTTGCAGTACTTTATGTATAACATGCACAATTTCTTTTCAGCAAATATCAATAACATCTCATAAATACACTGAAATAAATTAACAGCTATCAAGAAGTCATGTTAGACCAGGTTCTAAAACTCATAGCATTTCTTAATATGTAAGAATAGTATCTATACTATACTATATGTATAATAGTCTAGTGTTTGTAACAGTGCCTGTGTTTAGATCTGATTTTACAGTTTTCCTGTTCCTGTTCAGTTTCTGTTTAAAGGCTAGGCAGCTGACTTATTCCACAATCACAATAAGAACAAGAACAGACAGTTGGGCCAGCCTCTCTATCAATAAGAAATAAACATTAGCTCATTTTACCCATCATGCAGCTGGACTGTGAAATACATGTTCATATACAAGGATCTTAAAAATGTAATGTCATGTTTTATTGGAGGTCTGTTAGACCCAGGGAAATCATCAGCCATACAGCAATCCAGGTCCAATTTAGCTTCTGTTTTTTGTTTCTCTGGCTCAATTAGAAAATGTTTCTGCAAAATCATTTGTGAAAGCAAGAATGTGGTTCATTATTAGTTCCTTTCCTTTCCTCTGGTTTCCTAGCTGACTCATTCAGACAGAAATCACAGCCATTATGGCATTTTTACCATCTAATGCCATTTGTAATGACTGACCAGATGAGGTCTGGCCTCCAAAAACCATTGCTCGTATTTCATGCTAATTGGTGTCAAAAAAACAGATATGGGTGAGTTTATGAATACCCGATTCATCTAGAGTGTGATTTTAATTATGCCATTTTCTCGATATGTCTCTGAAAACACCCACAGTGGCATTTTGGCCACTATTTGTCTATGCTCTCTTGTTAAATTAATGGTTAATGCCTATCTGGCAGGGCAGGAGTGGAGTAATTAATTACATGTTATTATAAATGAGAATTTAACACCTTCGTAACTGTTCCGTAGCTTCGTAGCTGCATAAGCACATGAGATTTATAGCCTACTGTAAGAGTGCATAACATTATTACTACATATGCTATTATCAAACATGGTATAAAAGCTACAGGCATTTATTAAGACCTATAAATAATAAATTAAATATGATCACATACTGTATTTTAGATGTTTGTTGTACAAAATAAAGTGAAGCAAAGGGCATTTAGGGCTACACACTCCTCAGAGATGAGTAATACAGGTTTAAAATGCTACAAAAACAAGGGAGAGCTTTTATAGATACTTTGACAACAGTTGTAGACTTGTCGTACAATATTACTCATAAAAAATTTCCACTTTGGAAGTTATTAGATTAAAAAAAAAAAAAAATCATCAACAGAGTTGGGTATAAACATTTACACATTAGTAACACATTGCTGTATTCTAATTACTTTTTCGTATAACACAGTAATGTAAGTATTACATTTTAAATGTATATAATTTGATTACAGTTACTGATGCCAATAAAATTGCATTACTTGCATTACAAATTTACTGTTAAGAAAACAATTTTAAGTAAAATGCATTTTTAAAGTAAATCATGTTTACCTGGCCTTGGCATTCAGGGCTGTATCCCCAAAGATTTTTTCTTTAGCCCCGAATAGTCATTCACTTGAAGTGGTTTGTTAATAAGTTACTGAACGTCGGTAAAAGAAGATGGCAGTGAACGGAGGCGAGACCAATCAGACAGGGTTTTTCCCAACTTTTTGGAGTGTGTTGCAGTTCAAAATGAGTGTATATTTTCAAAAATAAATTAAATTCGCATAGTAAAACATCAAATAATGTGTTGTTAATGTGTTTTCAATACAGTACAGGCTGAATTGAATTTTCAAATGACTGTTTTTGTTTGTTTTTTTTGCATTTTCCATACTGTCCCAACTTTTTCGGAATTGTGGTTGTATATATCACACCAAATAGTTTTAGATCTTCTAACGAAATTCAACATAAAACAAAGGCAACCTGAGTAAACACACAATACATCCATCCATCCATTTTCTATATCACGTATCCTTCAGGGTCACGGGGAACCTGGAGCCTATCCCAGGGACCATCGGGCACAAGGCGCGGTACACCCTGCTTTACTGAAGAAAAAAAAAAAAAGTTATCCAACACCTATCACCCATGTGAAAAACCAATTGCCCCTTAAACATAAAATCTGATTGTGCCACCTTTAGTAGCAATAACTGCAACCAAATGCTTCCAATAACTGGAGATCAGTCTTTCACTTTCTTCTAGAACTTACTCCTATGCTTTGGATCATTGTCTTGCTACATAATCCAGTTGGGTTTGAGTTTCAATTTACGGACTGAAGACCGGCTATTCTCCTTTAGGATTTTCTGGTAGAGAACAGAATTCATGTTTCCCTCAATTATTGCAAGTTGCCCAAGCCCTGACGCAGCAAAGCATCCCCACACCATCACACTGCCACTACCATTCTTGACCGTAGGTATGATGTTCTTCCGGGTATGATGTATGTATGATGTGAGAGCTTTGTTACAAAGATGTCTGCAGATTTCAACATAGAGGAGGACTTGCATTTTTTGTCTGCTCTCACATCAACACAACACGGTCATGGTTCTCTCATGAACGCGTGTTGGAAATCTATGCGGAGGTGAAGATAATTTGTGAATAAAGACTTAATTTGATTTTTTTTTTTCATGCACAAAGCATTTGTATCGCTTCATAAAATTGGGATTAAACCACTGGAGTCACATGGACTACTTTTACGATGCCTTTATGAACTTTTTGTGAACTTTTTTTTTTGAAAGTTTTGGTTACTTGGACTGTAAATGGGGGGGCAGAAATCTCCCAGGTTTCATTAAAATGTCTTCATTTGTGTTCTGAAGATGAATGAAAGTCTTATGGAATAAGACTTTGGAATAACATGAGGGTGAGTAATTGAAGACAATTTTTATTTTTGGGTGAACTATCCCTTTAAGAATTTTTCATAGAATTTTTGCATGAACTTTATTGCCAACTTACATGGGGCATTCAGTATGGATTCCAGCTCACAATGGTGCCTGTTCTGACTAACATGAGGAATCACAAGCAGGTTGTGTATGAGCATGTCAATGCTGTTCAGGCTTATGTTGGGTCACTAGCAATGAAGCATTATGCCCAGATTTGCGCTGCCAGAGTGCTAAGTACAGATGCACTTATGACTTCCTATTTATGTCCTATGATATTAGATCACATGTGGAGTGCTAGATGTTTGGCTATTTAGCTCTGGATGCAGTCCCTCCAATCTGCAGATGATGAGCCCTCTGTAAGATAACTGATTGAGATCTCATTGAACTGAGACACTTGGGTAGCATATGAGGTGAATCGCCACTATCTTGGATTATATGTTTTTCCAGGTATGATTGGTTCAGTACGCTCTGGTGATGTGTGTAAATGAGTCATGTGAAATCTGATTTGTATGCAAGGATCACTATTTGGACCTGATCATGAAGCCAGCATGGTCAGGCAGACCATTTGCAGATCGGGCTGGTCTTCGGCTGTCCTAGCATAATAGCATATTGTGCCAAAGCGTAGTAGTCTTCCTAACTGTCAACTCTAAGCTCCCATGACCATTACATTAAAACAGTTCTCAATCTCATTTTAATAAAGCAACATTCGTCAAGAAAAGAGGTGAAACAGCAATGCATCAAGACAGATTTGCTGCAACTTTGTTTCTGGGTTGAGGTGCCACAATACTCACTGATTTCCCCTAATCTGGTACTCTGCACAAATGCTTTCAGCACTAATCTTATATTGCCGCTGCTCAAACACAGCACCTAGTAACATTCACAGTGAAATGAAATTACTCTTAGCCTCTCCATGCTTGACTATTTTTAAAGGATCAGTTGAGCCAAATGTAAAATTTTGGTAGGTACAGGGACCATCGTGTACATTGAACATTTCGTTTTTGGCTGAATTATTCTTTCGCATTCTGATGGCTGTATTAGTGTGGGAACCTGCAAAGTCTAATTCATATTAAGCCAGGAAGGCCTTATTCTGATTCATGTTTTTCTATTACAGCACATTACCATTTATTTTGATATTTAATCATAGTTATTCTTAAATAGTTATTATAACAGTTTTGTAATTACACACCTTTAAACATTTAAACATAAAAATTATTATTTTAACACATAAACACATACCTCGGGTTGTTAGTGACCCGGGACGTCATCCAGTACCCTCCCCATCATTTATTTTTTCACATTAGACCTCCACCTTCTTAGTATTCCTCAATCTATTTATTATCAACAATATAACAAGAAAGATTCTATCTAGAAAAATAAGAAAAAAAATGTATAATTAATTTATTGTAAAAAGATTATAGGGTCGCTAATGACCCGCGGTATGTAATAGTGTAAGTATATTTTTCTGCGCAATAATATTGAATCTCTCACGGCTCAAGTACAATTCACTTTTATTACCCAAGGTGGGAATGTTTGGTAAATAATGATGATGTAATGTGTCAATCATAATTACCACAGACATAAAAGAAACATTACAAAACTTGACATGGCTCAGCGATTTACTGAAGAACAAGGTTCTAATCAAATATTAGGGTCGTTTGATGGTGGCGATGATTATGAAGTTGTCAGCAAACAAACTATTGATTTTGATGATTATGAACATGATAGTAGCCTACTGAGAGTAACGTATTGAATGTTCCAGATCCTGAATATGAGCCAGTTGCTGAATTTACCTGCCAAAGTACATAAGGTGCCATATTTGTCTATCATAATATTACTTGATAATATTTTTTAGCCATGAAAATTACACATGACAAAATTAATTTAATAACAAAAATATAACATATTGTAATAATTTTAATTTTGTTATGGTGACTGAAACCATTGAACTATACTATTTTTAGCATGTATTATAAGTGTGTAATTTCAACAGTGTATACACACACACACACACACACACACACACACACACAAACACACACACATATATATATATATATATATAAAATTTATAAAAATAATAAAATGTCAAAATATAATGAAATATGCTGTATTACTATTCTGTAATTGTTAATAAAATATTAGGACAATTTAGAGATCCAGCTGCAAACGACCCGAATATGTAATAATGATTGGCAAAACGTAGGCATTTAAGGGTTTATGAGCTGCAATAAACCATAATGCCTACTTCTATAATATCTTTGAAAAGTGTTGAAAGAAATACACAACCAGAAGCAATCCCCTTTGTTGGTTTCAGCTCCACTTTGTGATCTTACTATTAGATTTCATTAAGGTGTGTTTCTTACATTGACTTCGCCACCATGCTGTGACTCCTCAGAGTTCTGGCACCAGCACTGACATGGTTCTCTCCATTAGGCTGATGGATATCCTATTCCTATTGCTTTGTTGTTGTTGTTGTTGTTGTTTTGTTTGTTTGGTTTTTTTTTGGGGGGGGGGGGGGGGGGTGGTAAACATAGACATCATCACTGCTCAGTATGCTGGAGCATCTGTGTTCATGAAGAGCTATTTTTCCTCCAAAATCCCTGAGAACCTTGATAATATAGATGGCATTATGAACTCCATGAAGTAAGAGAGATTAAATGAAAATCGAACTGCCTCTTACAAGAAGCTACAACTGGGTCATGGTCCAATCCTTCAACAAAATGGTTCACTGTTTCAAAAATGGTTGGTGAAAACAGAACCAGGCTTCTGGCATGGCCATAAGAGAAGGCATAGAACCTTGGAGGATCTTGAGAGATTCTGTATTGAGAAGTGCTCTCAGATTCCTTTCTCTGTATTCTTATAGCCTTTATGGTGGCAAGGTGATACCAATTTATTTCAGAGTATTTTCTTTAAAAATGCTACTTTCCTGGGATTTTCACACCCAACAGTCTCTCGAGTAAATACATAATGTGCGAAAAACAAAAAACACCTAGTCAGCAGCATTTCTTCTGTAGAAGAATGACCAGACTGGTTCAATCTGACAGGAAGGCATCTGTTTTGGTGAGTCTGTGCCTGCTATAGCCTCAGATTCCTGTTTTTGGCTAAAAGGATTAGAACCTGAAGTGGTCTTTTGCTATTGTAGTACATCCATGTCAAGATTCAGTTTGTTGTGCATTCCTTGATGCTTTTCTGTCCACCACAGTTGTAAAGAGTGCTTATTTGAGTTACATGGCTCACTAACTTTTTTTCTTCATTCTCTTTAAACGCTAGAGTCCCAGATTAACAGTTTCTGAAATACTCAAACCAGCCCATCAACAACCATGTCTCGGTCAAAGTCCCCATTGTCATGTTCGATGTGAGCCAGCTCTTGATCTGTATCTGCTTCATTTCATGCATTGCACTGCTGCCATATGATTGGCTGACTGAACAATTGCAGGCCTGAGCAGGTGTACATGTGTTTCTATTAAAGTAACTTACCAAACACCCATTTTTAACAAAGGTGACAATAATTCTGAAGGTGACTATATAGGGTATTTTAATGCTGTATACAAAATATTAATCTCATAAACACCACAAAAACTGATAATTAACACTGGATTGTCAAGCCACACACTTTTATCATGTTGCATGTATACAGGAAGCATACTGTCCTCCATAGGTAAAGTACATCACCACAATGCAGCACCTGTTGTGTTGCATTGTGGAAGTTCAGGATTGCAAGTGAGTCTCCAGTGTGCCCTTGGTAATAACAAAAAAAATGATGGTTCTTTAAAAGTAGTACATTGTATATTGAATAGTGAGTGAATTAAAACATATAAAAGTATAAGGCAGATCTTTTTTGGTCACCAAAAAGCAACTGATTCTGTTTTTGCAAGACTCAATTGCTAAAACAGCAAATGAAAATATTGTTTTGGTGCCTTTGGCAAAGCTTCACTGATCTGAGGGAATGCTAGGACAAAGCGAAGAGCATGAAACACACACATATACACATGCACACACTCATTATCCCTGGTTTTCTGTGCAAAGGGGAACAACCTGAGCTTGTGGCAGATTCCGATCTCTTTTCCAATCATGGTGGGAAGCTTAATGGCTTGTTTGCGGCAGAAGTTGAAGTTTATTGATGCTGAAAGGCTTCAAAATGCTCCTGTTGTGGTTTTATTCTCTTTACTGTGCCCTCTAAGGTTGTGTTTTATTCATGTCTGTTTATTTTCACTGAGCTTATTCTACTTATTCATATTCTGGACAAGCACTACAATGTGTCCTGTACTTAAAGTTGATTTGTAAGCATAAGCTTGTCCTGTGAGTAGTGATGATATTATTATTATTATTATTATTATTATTATTATTATTATTATTATTATTATTATGACAGATCTATAGATTGTGAACGGAACTAGAAGGAAAAGAAAGAATATTTTATATCATAAGTATTCAAGGTCATGTTTTCCCTCCCAAAACCTGATATAATTATTAAAGTCGCATCAATATATAGTATGATGACTTCCTCTGGAGGGATAATAAAACTTTAAAACATTAAATCAATAACCACATCCTCTATTTCTATCTGTTTGTCTCCGCAAACTCATAATGTAATTAGACATTACTCAGCATTGTATGCTATCCAGATAAACTAGGAGAAACCAAGAATAAGAGATCTAAACACTAGGACTAACTAAGAATCAGAGTAGGGGTAACCAAGAGTCAAAGCCTTAAACACTAGGACTAACAAAGAGTTAGAGAACTAAACACTAGGACTAAGTAAAGTCAGAGCCATAAACAGTAGGAGTAACTATTATTCAGAGCCCTAACAACTGGCACTAAACAAAGGTCAGAGCCCTAAACAGGAGGACTAAGCAAGAGCAGCGCCTTAAGCAGTAACCATGATTCAGAGGCATAACCACTATGCCTAACCAAGATTCAGAGCCATAAGTAGTAGGATTAAATAAAAATTCAGAGTTCTAGCAACTGGAAATTTCCAAGAGTCAGAGCCTTTAACACTAAGAAAGAACAAGAGTCAGAGCCCTAAACAGTACGATTAAAGAAAAAAATCTGAGCCCCAATACTGAAACAAACCATGTCTTAAATACTAAGCCTAGTTGAGGCTCAGTTGTTAATACACTGGTTATTGCAGCTCACCACAGTTGGAACTTTAAAGGCATTAACCTTAAACTTATGGTGCCCATAAAATGGCTTAAGGCTTGTGATTTGATTCTGTGTCTTGACATATTTCACTTTTAAACAGGAAATTAGGGTAGGTTGTATCAAGAGGCTTAATTTGCACAGCAGCCAGTAGCATTCAAGACATGCCCCAGACCCACTAAACCCATAAAAAAAAAAAAAATGGATGACAAGGGTAAAATCCTTGATGATGTTTTGGGGGTGAAGCACACATCTCATTTTTTTCACTGCTGAGCTGTGATTTTTAGAGCACCCTGTACATAATGAGGACTCATGCAAGATATGACAGTGATTTATATGAGGTCCGATGATAAGTGGGCATTTAGATTAGCATGATAAATGACTCACACTCTTTCTGCTCCAGTGCAACTCACACTCATTCCTCTTCTCTCCAGTCTTTCTAACCTTTAACAGTTACCATGCACCACAATTTAACAGCTGTCAGTGTGTATGGATCAAATTTTAAAGCAGGTGGAAAAAGTCATGATAAAACACTATGAAAAGTATACTACATAGTAATGAGATAATGGAACATCCTTAACGATGTGTGTTGTTGTCACAATGGGAGCTGCATGCATTTTTATCTGTGTAATGAGATTTTATATAATTTAATTCAACAGACCCCCCACCCCCCCACCCACCCCCTTGAGGGGAACAGTTGTAAACACTATTAAAATGGCCACAGGACAGCACTGAAGGTTCAGATGTGTTTTGGTTTTTCAGACTGAGTAATGACAGTGAATTTGTGGAATGATTTTCATTTATATAGTGAGTATATCACTGCTGTGCTAGGGATATAAATCTGAGCAATATTTTAGCCATGCTCATGCTAAAAGGTGCTTTTCAGATAGACAGGGAATAGAGGTGCTGGCATTTATGCAACAGATGAGCTACAGTTACATCTGTTAGTAACTGTATACTTGCAAGGTATTTAAAAATTAAAGTATATATTAAAAGCATCATACCGAATCATTTAACTGAATCACGGTTGAGACTTGGCTCGTCTAGTTAGTGCTCTATGAGATGACAGGCACAATGGCTTTGATGATGGAATTAAAAGTAAAATTGAAGCTTTAGAATCGCATCTGTTTGAGGCATAGTGTACAGAGGAGGAAGTAAGAGAGCTGGACAGACTAAAATGCCAAAGCACTGCTGCATCAGTCTCTTTATGTAGAAATGAAGCAAGGGTAAATTTCCACTGTGCCACTATCAGCACGTATTCAAACAGTATTGTGGGTAATGTAGGAAGCCATAAATTCAGAATTTAATATGAAAATAAATCTTGGAGGCCACTGAAGATCACTCGTTGGTGAAATAAAAAATGGCCCTTGGTTAGAGGTCTTCTGAAATTCTGTTCTTGAGTCATGCAAATAATGGAACATCGAAATGGTAGCCATGCTTTTTTTGTGTGTGAACATCTGTTTCCTGTGTTTCTATGAGCAGAGGGAAGAATCATCAGTTCTTTGTCCAAGCTCTCTTATTAGAGAAAATGACCTCAGATAGTTTGTCAGTCACTGTCAGAGATGTTTCTACTTTCTGTGGAATTAAGAATTGTACCTGTGCTTCTGTAGCATAAACAACAAATTTTGAATTTTGAAGTTTTGAAATGTTGCAGTTTGAATGTATACAGTGTATGCCATGTGTACTGTATATGTATGGTTGTAGAAAAGTTATATACATTCTATTACACTAAACACCTGACAGTTTCCAAGCAGTTGTCTGTTTAGAGAATTTGGAAGACATCAGGGAACCATATATAAAAAATATTTTTAAATTTCTAAAAGTCACGTGTCACTGATTCTGGAATTGTGGCATGTCTCAAATGTATACAGGTCACCTGTTGCTTTAGCAACATTCTGTCACGCTCAGAAACTGGAAGCGCGAGCTCAAAGTGTGAGCATGCTTCCGGGTTTGTCAGTGACACTGACTTTTTGTTTACTTCTGACACTTGTGTTTTGTTGTGATTTCTGTCCTGTCTCTGCCCCTGTATTGTCATTGGTTGTTTCCCGTATGTGTGATTATTAGTCTCATCTGTTTTGTGTTCACCCTGATTATGTTTTGTATTTAAACCCCTCGTTTCTCTTTGTTCATTGCGAAGTATTACGTGAGTTTTCCATGTACCAATCCGTTGTTTATCGTGTTTTGTTTCATAGTTTTGATCCTGTTCTCGTCTACGTTTCTCGATTCCTGATTAGCCTTGTTTATGCCCGTTTTCCAATCGCCTGACCTATTGCCTGTTTTTGAGCACGCTATTGTCTCACGTTTTGGATTTGTCTGTCTATCTCTACTCTAATAAAGCTCTTATCTGCATTTGCATCCGTCCTAACTGCCATCATGTGAATTACGTTGCACACTTGTTATTTTGGACAAAGGGTCATAAATAGTCAGAGGTCAAAACTAACTGGAAAATGAACCTGAGATAAGACTGGGAACCAGAAAAGAAAAAACTAATCTAAACAACCATAAACTATCGATGTGTTGTTTAGAATTTGTTGATTGACAGGTTAATGCCAGTCTATAGATTGTTTATTGATTTTCTGGTGTGCATCTACAATGGAATATCCTAAATTAAGTGTTAGAAACATTTCTGATTATATATTTCTAGATAATTTTAGTATGTGTTATATAATCTAATCCCAAAGAATTTGATAGCAACAACAAATGACAATCTATGAATAAAACTCCCAGAAAGAGCAGCACTGCTGTGTCCGTGTCAGCAAAGCAAAACTGAAATATCCACAAACACAAGATAAAGAAATCCTATCTTACATTAAAGCTTCTCCTTCAGACATTTCACATAAGGATTGTAGTGCACAATGAACAATGTTATTTTTAGTAGTTAAAGTTGATCTGATGATACTGTTTGTTACACTGTTCAGTTACCTTGAATGATGCATTTACTATTTACCAAGGAGCAAAGTACTCATAACAAAGACCAGGAGAAAAGACATAAATGGATATTTCATGATAGATGAAAACAACTAATATAAGTATGACTAAAATATTCTAAAACTTTGAAGCCCGGTCCATAAGAGTTTCATGGCCAGGATTTTAGAGAGACATCAAAGAATCTGGAGGGAGAAAAACAGAAAATTGCATGAAAGTGGTTCAAACACACTTTAAATGGACTGAACATAAGGTTTTCAAGCTGACTCATAAGTATTTATTTTATTTTGGGGAATACAGCTTTGCCTTATATGGTGCTATGGGGAAAACTGATTAAAAACTCCATCCATCCACTGTTGTGGTTTCGGAAACCCAGTTTTAGAGTGAGTCTCTAAAGTGGACAAATCTATTTTGGACATTCACATTCAGTATTGTTTGGGTTCAATTGGTACATGCAATAGTACTTTTGGGCTGCATAATTAGGCTGTGCATTTTGGCATTATATCATTACCAACTGTGCCACATTTTAGGGATATAACCCACAGTCACCATATCATCAGACACTTTATGAATCATGTCCGCTCCTTTATATTTGACTGCATGCATTACGCGCAAGGCTGCATCAGACCATTAATGGAGACTTTAATAACAACCTCAGTGCTTATGCATCTGCAATTGTGGTAAGCATGTGTGTACTTTTCTCAGATCACAGCTTAAGTGTGCTTTTGACAGTGCATAAAGCAGTTAATACATTGTGGAATAGTCTAGTCACTTGCTTGAGTGACTGTACCATGTAGGTAAAAGAGTTGGATTAGGCATTTGTTCAGTTATGTCGAGTGGAAGGTCCAGCTTAACTTTCACAACCTTAATATCAGTCTGTAGCACATTCATTGCTGTTGCTGAGCCACACTCCAGCATTACACTCTGATAATCATATACTCCAGTCTCAGGCTATCAGCATTCTATGCCAAATTGGGCCTCAACTTTAGAGAATGAGACACAGTCTCTGTATGTAAGACAGCTGTAGTTTATTAAGCTGCCCCAAGATTTGCACTTAAATGCATTATTGTATAGCCACTAACACAGGGATGTCCAATCCTATCCGGAAAGGGCAGGTCGTTAAGAGCGTTAATGCCCGAGTTAAATGAGTGTTCATGCCTGAGTTAAATGAACGTTTCATGCCTGAGTTAAATGAATGTTCAATGCCTGAGTGAAACGAGTGTTTCAAGTCTTAGTCCTGTTCTAAGTTTTGTGCTTCATGCCTCCTTCCGAGTTAAGGGATAAGTGTTTAAGTTTCCGGTTCTTAGCTTAAGTCTAAATAAAGACGTCACTCCTGCGCTTACTTCTTGCTTGAGTTGTGTTTCGTAACAACAACACAGTTTCTTCTTTTTATATTTTGAGGGGGATGACATTAAATGCTTTATGATACTGCAGCAGCAGTGTCATTCAATGACTAAAACTGCAAGAACATTGTTTAACGTATAGTTTAAAAGAACAGTGCTGAACTCTTTACGATATGCAGGGCATTTAAATTCTTTACCAGATTTCAAGTGCTGTTTTTCTTATGTCCTTGAATAACGCTAAAGTTACTGTCATACACTGTCACAGCCCTAAGTGAAATTATTTTTCAAATCCTGAAGAGCAAAGGGGTGACTAGGACATCATTACTGTACAGCGCTCCTGTTACACTTACACTGTATATCCACAACCTGTCCTTTAATGACACTAAACACACTAAATATAGGTGTTTAGTGCCCACCATCACACACTGTAAAACTAGAGCTATCCAGCATATACGAGCCTTAAGGAAAAACTGCATGGTAGTTACTTTTTTTATTTCTGAAACTGTGAATGTGACTGCACTTTATATGGTGCTATAAAAATACCGACTCAATTGTATTTTATTGTACTGTTTCAAATTTCTAGAGAAAGCTATCAAGTTAATGATAATCTGTTAGCAATGGTGAGACAGAACAGTCTTGTCAGGCATTTATTATTTTCTTTAATCTAATAAATCCATAAATCAAATTAAACTACTGTATGTAAACATGGATCAAGCACACTTAACAACCTGAAAATCGATAATATAACAGAAGTAGTACTTTTCTAATAGGAGTCATTTATTTGGGTCAGTGTTTTGTAGTTAACAGAGGAAATGCATTGACACAATATATTGTGGTAGATCCCGTGTAGCAAAACAACTGACTGTCAAAAATCACATAAAACTTGCTCCTCCTGTTTGTTTATTTAGAAGGAGCTAAAATGTAAGGGCTTTTATTATTTACTCCTTTACACACACTCATCAATTCCCTTTATGTTAACCAATATGAACCAATTTCCAAACCAATATGAGGATATTCAGTACATCACAAGATATGTTTACAGTTTCCTTATTTTAACAAGAACACAATTAAATGTCATGTTACTGTGTAGTCATAACTGTGAAACTGAAATCATGTTGAGTAGACTATTTATGCCATTTCAATTCAATGTCAATCAATTTTATTTGCATGACACTTTAATTAATAGATAGTGTCACAAAGCACCCTTCAAGGAAATAAAGTAAGCTCCATGAAACAACAGGAGGAAGAAACCTTGAGAGGAAGCAAACTCACCGGAGTGACAACAGTATACAGGTATAGAAGTGTAACGACAAACAGTACTGAGTGTTTGTTGAAAGGTTGTTCAGTATGAGCAGATTGTGAATAAGAGTCCTGTACAGCAGCAGCACTTGAGTACAAATCTAAATTGTCCAGGTGAATCCACTGAAGCATGGATGAACTTAAGCATAAATAGTTTTTGAAGTGAAAAGTGAAAAGCTTTAGGGTATCAATGTTGGACCATTTCCAAGCCATCGGAACACTGTAAAGACAATAATCAACAAGTGGAGAAATTATGTCATGACAGTAACACTACTAAGGACAGGATGTCCCTCTAAAATTGATGAGAAGTTCAGGAGAAAACTGGTCAGGAAGGCTGTCAGGAGGCCTACAGCAACATTAAAAGAATTGCAGCAATTTCCCTACATGTGACAACAATCTCCCTAACTCTTCATATCTCTAGGCTATGGGGTATTGTAGGGGTCCAGTCACTGGTCCAACGGCGGTATCCAATGACGTAGTAGAAGGATTCCCACATGTATCTGTCTCTTTGGGGCGATGTGAATACATTTAGATTATTAAATTTGTCATTCCAATTCTGTTTGACTCTCTCTTAAATTGAATCTGATTCCAATTGTAAAAACCTCAATGTTGTATTTGTTTCCTACTTATTTGTATTTTGATACTTTTGATCTTTTACATTTGATTAATTCTAGTTTATTCTATACTTTAAATCGTGCTCGTACATTTGGATTCCATGTCACTCAGAGTCTCGCGACGGCTGTGTACGCGGATCTCACGCTCACAAACTCGCCAGTCTTTCTGATTAGCCAGAGGTAATTGACTAATACTCTCTAGATGGCTGCCCCATGCTTGCCCTTTTCTAAAAAGTACTTTGTTTAGTCCCCTTAGATAGTAACACTTAGTTATAGTAACGTTATTTATAATCAGAGGTCATGACCACTAAAATTTACAGAGATAGACCAATAATATCGGAGTTAAAATTAGCTTTAAATAATCATGCCAGAGTTTCCTATGTACACATTAATTAGAAAAATATTACAATAACCAGAGGTTTAGACTTCACCCTATTTAGACTTGGTCGATCAACTTTATGTTGTCCTAAATGGAAATTCCCTATCGAGCCTGTACATACTAAGTACACTTAACTTAACGCCAAGTTGTTAGCCTGGACTCTAAAATCTCAGTTGGCGTGTCCCAATGCTCCACCTAAACCTGGATTTTAGCCTGTACTTACCTGGTCGCAGATTTGCGGTAACAAGGACTTAACGTAATCTACTAGAGACAATAATTTCAGAATAAGTCAGAATATAATCAAGTCTACTTATTTATTTAACCAGATATGAACACATCCAAATCCAATACTACTAATAATAATAAAAAGAAAGAATTTACATTCAGCATTACATTACCAATCAAATTCAAAACATAATAATACAACATAAGAAAGTCAAAACTTACATACTTGGTAGAGAAAAACTACACACAGTAATCGTGCGGGAGATCTGTCTACAGATTCCCTGAATCTTTGACCAGCTCTCCCCTAAATACCCAGATGCTCTGTGGGTCCACCAAATGGTGTTCTTTGTGATTATAATTTGATGTTTGTGGAAGGATGTACCTTATTTACATACAGGAGGTAATTTGAGTGAGGGACCCTGGGAGGGTGTGCCTTTAACGGTATGCAATATTTTTATTTGAACTGCTTTTGAGGGAATGAGACCATATTTTCCAGATGCACTGAGACCTTTTGTATAATATAGCAAACATGTAAAGTCAACATCTTATTCACATCAAAAGATGTTATGTAATGCATATAGACCTTGGGTGTGTTTAAGGTGATCTTGACACAGAGAGAGAAGGGTGTGAGGAGAGGAAGAAGGAAACAATGAAGTGAGGATCT
Organism: Ictalurus furcatus; assembly: GCF_023375685.1. Classification (NCBI taxonomy): domain Eukaryota; kingdom Metazoa; phylum Chordata; class Actinopteri; order Siluriformes; family Ictaluridae; genus Ictalurus; species Ictalurus furcatus. Next base: position 3,192,561 of record NC_071277.1, on the reverse strand, counting down.
CTTAGTCTCCACTCAGCATGATGTGCTAGCTCCGATGGAGATGCTAATTTTTAAGGTGATCTCAATACAGAGAAAGAGAAGGGTCTGGGGAGAGTGGATGTGAGGATCTTTCCCCGTCTCCTCTTAGCATGATGTGCTATCTTAGGTGAGGATGCATATTCTGTGGGAGAGAGTTAGAGTGTTATTTCCCATTAGGGACCTTTTTCCTCAGAGATCGATCCTCTCCAGGTTCAGACATATTGGTGCTAGCCTCACAGTAGGATGGCAAGACGGAAGTCTTTTTTAACCAAAAAAATAAATACAAAACACATCCTGTCTCCCAAAACATGTGGAATAATGTGTTATGGTCTGATTATACCAAAGTTGAACTTTTTGCCATAAAACCAAAAGATGTGTTTGACATCAAAAAAACAAAGCACATCGCCGAATGAACACCATACCCACGGGGAAGCATGTTGGTGGAAGCATCATACTTTGGGGCTGTTTTTGGCTGGAACCGGGGTTTTAATCAGGGTGGAGGGAATAATGAATAGCTCCAAATACCAGTCAATTTTGGCACAAAACCTTAAGGCTTCTGCTAAAACACTTAAGAGGAAGAGGAATTTCACCTTTCAGCATGACATCGACCCAAAGCAAACTTCCAGATCAACAAATGAATGGCTTCACCAAAACAAGTTCAAGATTTTGAAATGGCCCAGCCAGAGTCTAGATCTACATCCAATCAAAAATCTGTGGGGTGACCTGAAGAGGGCTGTGCACAGGAGATGCCAAGCCAATTTGAGAGAGTTAAAATGCTTTTACAAGGCAGAATGGCAAAATATGTGTCAAAATAAGTCAAGATGTTCCAAACTGATTTATTCTTATCCAAAAAGATTGAATGCTGTTATTAAATCTAAAAGTTCTTCAAGTATTAGTTTAGGGCTGTTCACACTTATGCAACCAGGTTGTAAATGTTTGTTTTGCTTTTCACTTTAAATAATAGGTTAAAATTCCACAATAAAAGTTCTGACATGATTTATCTTGGTTTCATTTTTTTATTTTACATCACACAAACCTGCCATTTTAACAGGGATAGTATATATATATATATATATATATATATATATATATATATATATATATATATATATATAGTATAGTAATGAGTTCAAATACCTTCGGTATGAAGGTGCATCATCTCAGTATTGCTGTGTCCCATTATGTGGTACATCCTCAAGGTTTAATTCTTACTTTCCATAATTTCCCTCTGGACAACGAAACACGCGAAAAGTGGATTCACAATATACAGTATGATGATTTTAATATCACTCCTAATATAAGAGTCTTCAGTCCTCACTTCAAGTGTGATGATTTGATGGAGCCATTGACTCTCACAGGACATAGACTTCATTCTTCAGTACTCTAGTTTTGTCTCCCAATCCTCAGACTATGTGGCTTCTCTGCCTCCTCATAGTAGATCTGAAACAAGTCACCCTCAGACACTAATCTCTCCTGTCACCTGATCCTTATCAGAAACTGAAAAAATGTACCAAATTAGTGACATTTATAGTCCTAAAGAATCATACATGTTCTATAATATGTTATATTAACATAATAACATTAGAGAAACTATAAAAACAAAATATTTTTAAAATAAATAAATAAATAAAGGTCAACAGTCACAAATGAAGCTAGCTAGATGGTTAGCTTGATAATACTTACTTTCAAAGTTGTCGATATAACTTGAAACATAAAATTTAAAGCCCTTCTCCTTCTTATTAGAGCGAGTAAGCTCACAATATGATTGACATTGTTCACATCACAGCACTGGAAGTAGCGGTGGTCACTGAGACTAAATACGGAAGCAACCATGCATAGAGTCCATTGTTATGGCTATATTTTCTTCACAGACTCATCGAATTGTTATTATGCATTAGAGAGATAGAGTTGTCATGTTGCCATGTATATTCAACATGACAAGCATGCCTAATCAAAAAAATAAAAAAGATAGACTGAGGATTGTACACAATAAAGGAAAAACCTTAAACAATGACACCATGGCAGTGAGAGTTGATTCAAACAAGAGGTACTGTTTGTAGTAGTCTGGTTCCTTCTGGCATCTTAGGAACATTTGCTACTGTCACATCTGTCTTGCTTATTCGGGATCTACCAAAATTTGTGTAAAGCTGCTTTGTGGCAATGTCTGTTGTAAAAAAGTGCTATAGGAAAAACTCATAATGAGAGAAGTACAGAGAATGCTCCGCATTTCTCCCACATTCCTCCCATCCAGTGCTCATTGAAAAGTGCTGACAACGGTTCAGCTTGTCATAGTCATGCTGTAAAATGATCTTTTTATACTTACAAGAACGATGTAAATATGTGATATTTACTATGATTTTCTAAATTATTGTTCCAGTTTATTTGACTAAATAAGAACTGAGCACATGACGTTTCACACTCAATAAGTCATTCACATTTACTGAAAATTTAAAATGACTCATTTGTATCCAAAGATAATAGTTAAAATGAAGTTATCATGAGTAAATGGAAGCAGTTCAGCAGAGTACTATGGCTCTGGGGAGCTGTAATCATGCAGCATCCAGCTACAGAAAGCCTTTAAAGAGCCCATTCAGCTTATTCATACATAATGACCTCCTTGTGATCAATGAAATGCATCTCTGTCCTGCTATAACTGCAATAAGATATACTCTACTGTCCAAAAGCCCATGATGCCACCCATGTTTTTTTTTTTTTGTTATCGAAAAGGCTTATCCATTATTCTTATCTTATATAACACATAACATTGAATAACACATATTAGGCGTGTAACAAAGGATTAACTATGTATTAACTGAGTCAGTATTGCAGTAGGTATCTATCTATCTATCTATCTATCTATCTATCTATCTATCTATCTATCTATCTCTTACACATTTTCCTTCTGGTTGCAATGAAAGGCACTGAGGTCACTTACATCGAGAGAGTGTGCACCAGGTGTACAGTCAAACGGCACTAAATGAAATCCAAACCGGATGAAAACGGATCAAGTTGACATTTGAAGGGCACTCAATCTCTAAGCTACTTCTGTGATGAAGTATACTTAGCTCTGAAAGTGAAGCCTATGACACTTGCTGACTTCTCCTGTTCCAGAAGCCTTTGTGTGTTCTGTTCTGCTGTACAGACAGACAGACAGATAGACAGACAGATAGATAGATAAACTTTTTGAGCCAATTTGGCAACCAAATCAAGACTGACAGCACCACCTAATAAAGACAGAGTGCATTATTCATAGTTTCAATTTCCAGTTCAGCAAAATCCACTGACCGAGAGAGACCTGCATGTTAGCAACAGCTCATGGTGGAGTCATTTAGAGTGAGTAAGGTCAAACATTCTGCTGTTGTAATTAATTTCACCAGCTGTCCTGCCCCCGTAATACCGTTTTGCTTGTGCCATGTAACAGCATGGCTACATGAATCAGCACCAGAGCTTACATTTACCTACCTATATTGTATTTTCCTGCTTAAAAGAGATGTGAAAATTGTTGTATGGCATAGGTTCTCAATCTTGGAGTCACAAACCTACATGGGATAAACTTAAATGTGGATGGGGTCAGAGATTTTTAACCAACCATTAGTACTATACATATAAATAGTAATATTAAGTTACAATTAAGTTACAATAAAAACTGTCAGATAATTAGTATTATTAAATGTCAAGCAACAATTTACAATGAACACTAGCAATATGCTGGGCAGCAATTTAAAATACAAATGAGATTTGTCTAGCTAGAAACTGTACAACAAACAATATTCAAGCTTTTTTACAGTGTATGTCCAAAATCTAAACAGCACATGGGCAATATTTCAGTCTAGTCAGATCTAACTGCAACAAAGCATAAGAATAAACTTTGTGATCATATACAGTGGTAAAATAATGTTTAAAATATTTACAGATCTTTTCACATTATATTTACTTAAGCAGTGCAGTAACATGATTTTAAAAAAATGTTTTTAAAATGTAAATGATACAAACATTTTGTACTAAAATGGGCTTCATACTATGCACATATGACATGAAATGCAACATATGAACCCAACTGTCAAACTAAACCATTTGCTAGCACTTATAGGTATTTTTGTGAAACAGAGTTCAGTGCCCACATGTGTGTCATATCAAAGTAGTGATCCAAATGAATCTAGAGCTTTAATGTTTAAATATGGAAGTTACGTTTCTGAATTGTATGGTGCCGTCTCTACTCATGCAGTGCCTGGTGTAAGTTAACACATTATAATGATTCATCATGTTTTTCTCACATATTTAAAAGCACATCAACTTTTCCCCCTTTCCTTTCACAATCTTGATTTCTCTACAATCATTTACAACTGCAATCAAGCCCCATTTATCAAACCTGTGATCTTTTTCATCTCATCTCATTTGATGGAGTAGGCCTAGCTTTATATAGTAGACTGAAAGATTGAAGCTTAGTGAGATGAGGTATTGATGTAGCAGTTGTAATTTATAGGTTTCTTCATTGATGTGTTTGATTATTTTGAACGAGCCAAGGCAAGAGATTTATGAATGGTCTAAAGCAGGGGTTCCTTATCTTATCCATAACTTATCGGGTGTGGGTATAGGTTTTCATTCCAATCAAGCAGGATCCACACCTGATTCCACCTGTTTAATCAGTTGATCTTGGCTTTCAATAGACTATCATGTGTGGCTTCTGCTTGGTTGGAATGAGAACCTGCTCCCACACTGGCCCTTTCTGGATTAGATTGGACGCCCGTGTTCTAAAGTCCTTAGGCGCTAGCTATATATGGTCATCGAGTGAGATGGAATCCTCAGAGTTGTATCTCTCAGCAAATTCCTTTTGTTGTTCTGATTTATTTAACTGCCAGTGTGTCTTCTCCAGTCCTGCCTTGCTTTTTTACATACCACTCATTAATAGCTGATGCTTACGTGGGTGTGGTGTTCAAGATTAAGTGGAGTGGCTGGTAAACAAGTATGAACCAGAATGGCATACACCTTGTTGTTGAGTGACGAAAGCAGTTTTGGGCATAATCATCACTGAGAAGAAATGTGACCACTCTTCTGGGTGATCGTTATAAAAGTTAGGAAGGAAACAAGCAATATCTTGATTAGGTCTCTCATTTACATTAACAGCATTATCCAGAGCAACTTACATGCATCTAATGTATACAGCTGACCAGTTGAGAGTTAAGGACCTCGGCCAAGGACCCAACAGTGGCAACTTGGTAGTGGTGGGATTTGAACTCATGACCTTCCAATCAATACTCAGATATCTTAACCACTGAACTACCACCCCTAGGATTAGTGGTGTCTGTTATAAATGTTCACCAAAGTTGAGGCTGAAGTATTTGAAGATAAATTGCCATAACAGTACATTTTGTGCATCAGAATGCTGTAGGTAAGGAAGGAAGAGTACTATGGTAGCTTGGAATTGAGAGGATGGCAAGTCTGGAATAAAGTCAATGGTGAAGTGGGATGATGGATGTAGTACCTTGGGAGAGACCCTGGGAGAGACTGTAGCCTGGGTGGAAGCATGTAGTATGGTTCCCCACCAGTGTTTGGTGGTAAGTAGTTGCATTTGGTGGTAAGTAGGAAGGTGTGAGCCTAGCTGTTTAGATTATCTCAGAGGGACATGTGTGCTGTGAGATTGTTTGAACTAGGACAATAGGAGATAGAAGAAAAGAGTCCATAATGCTTGATTTGGGATGAGTTGTTTGTTATCAAGTTAAAAAAAGAAGCTGATTTTTCTGTGACAGCTGGTCTTCTCTCAGTCAGTACGTTTACATGGACAACAATAATCCAATATTAAGCCGATTAAGACAATACTTTGAATAAGAAACTAGCATGTAAACAGTAATTTTTTATTACCTAATCCGACTAAAGTCATTCTCAAAGTAAACACAAATCGAATTAAGACATGTGGAGTATTCCTGTTTTAGTCAGATTATCGATGTGCATTATAGACATGTACACACCTTAATCACACTATAGTGTGGGAGTTTTCACAGCATTTTGCGACAGGACATGTACACAAGCGGCAGTGCTTGATGGCAAACAAGAGAGAATGTCTGCGTCCCAAACCGCGTACTTACCTGCTATATAGTAGGAGATATACATGTATTTCAGCTAATACATAGTAGGTAAATATGCGGTTTCGGACGCAGCCCACGGCTTCAAGCAGTCGTCTATTTGCACGTATAGCATGACAAAAATTAACTGCACTTGAAGCGTTCGTAAAATTAAAATTAAAAACACCAAAAACTGTATACAGTACCATAATGAAGACGAATTGTATGTCGATACGTGAAATTCTGGAGGGAACATCGGACGGTGTGGCGTGGGGACATAATGACGTGTGCCGTTAATCGATCAATGTTCTATAACATGTAACATGGGAACATGAAAGGAATATTCTAAAAGTGACTCATGTAAACACCTTAATCACAATAGTCTTATTCAGAATAAGGTCAATAATTAGATTTATTGCTGTCCATGTAAATGTAGTCAGAGATTTCTTCTGTTGGTTTCAAACTTTTTAACAGTAAAACAATAGCGGGTCACTTTTGCTCAGTCTACAGCTTATTATATGGTTACTAAGCAACATCCCCACTCAGATGATGAGCTTCACATCTTAGTAACTCTTAGGGCTATTTAAAATTGTGTTCCCTGTAAAATAGGCTACAGTAAGTTTCAGAACCCTTCAGTCAGCCTGTAGCAATGATTAAGATAAAATTTTCTGCCATAAGACATATACTGTGACCTACACAGCTACAACACATCAGCCATCTTTTACCCTGTCATACAGAGTGACAAACACCGCCTGATTTGCACATAACTGCTGCATCGCATAGGAAATGAAAATCAGGTAATGCTTGGCAACCAGTTTGCTTTGTTTTATAAATTCCCTTAAATTCAGAGGAACATGCTGACTTCAGCAGTTGAACTTTAGATCCTATTTATATTGTTTAATACAGCAGTGGGGCTGCTGACACTACTACACAAAACCGTTCAATCTGGCCATGAGAAGAAAGTGAATTATTACTGCCTGGTTTAAGAGTCTTGTACTTTGCTTTATCCGGGTCGGGTTGGATCGAGAGATCTCAGGAAAACTGATGCAAACACACTTCACACACATTCACAAATTCATTCACACTTCGGGAGCAACTTAGGGTAGCCAATCCATCTACCTGTATGTTTTAAGTGGTGGAGGAAACTGAATAATCAGAAGGAAACCAGTGCAGACACAGCAAGAACATGCAAAACTACAGATTGGTGCTGTGAGGTGACAGTCATTTGTAATTGTAAATCATAAATAACAACACTAATAATAATTTGTACAGCTTGTTATGGTCTCAAAAGATAAATGAGACTAAATGACTGTTCAGCTTCTCACATCTGCAGTCATAACCTATTTGTTGAATCTTCTAAGCTGGTAAATGTTTGTACACAGTGATCTAATAATCTGCTGACAATTTTGACATTCAATTTCTGTTTGTGCAATCATGTGGTGGTTTATTGGGTATTAATATTACAGTGTTTTGAGCATGCAGATATCAGCTGGATATAATTTTGCTCTCTAAGCCTGAGCTGATATGTATGTGTCTAGCTGTCTCAGGCTAACGTAGCCTACTAGAAAGGAAAAGCTCTGAATTGCTGAATCGCTGTTTCCTATACCAGTTTTGTTAATAATTTAAGCATAGGCACTGTATGGAATACAAGACAGAGGGGCATGGCTGTAAATGCATAGTCTTTTTATTTAGGTGTTTTGCCTCAATCAGCTACACCTACCATATAGGTGCACTTTGTCGGTGTAAAGCTAACTGTAGTCCATCTGTTACTGTGAAGATATTGTCCTCCACATCATCGATCAATGAAAATGGACCACCATATAACCACTGCTCACAAGATATTATTTATAGTAGACGATGGATCATTCTCAGTTCAGGAATGACAATTACCTGACAATTTAACAAGCATAGCAGTGTTATGTAAAGTATAAAACATGCCGGGGCATGCAGTTATAGGAAAATAGTCAACTATCTGTTGGTGTAAGGCAACTTGAGTGAAGCGTAGTTACTGTTACCACCCCAAAGTGGATTATTTTCCAAAAACAGGATGTCCTGACATGTATTATTCATCGATACCATAGCAATTTGCCAATGCTAACAATTTGTTATTGCAGATATTTTAAAAGTATTTCCCTGGCTGGCTCATGAAGTTAATAAGACTACAATAAAGCAGCTTGTCATGATACAGAGAAACTGCAAAGCCCTCTGTGCTGAAGACATTCCTGTGTCCTAAAACATTATATTTTTGACTGTTAAGAAGTGCTGACACTAGAGACACCATCCACAAATGTTAAATAAATCTCTTTACAGAAAACTTCACCATATCAATAAGTACACACTTTCTTTTAAGCCATGCACGTCCCTGTGAATTAGCTGTAACTATAGAAACAATAACATATAAAAATGAGCACATTAATACAACCCTGCAATTTCTCTTGCAACTTTTGTTATGGTGAGATCATGAGAAAATTAAATCGAGATCATGAGAAAACAAGGAAGAAAAACATTTATAATGCATGGCCGCTTAAGGTTTCTGTACAAAGCAGTGACTTTGATATTAAAAAAAAAAATCCTAGCACCATTGATGCATTGATATTTTTAACAACTAATAAAATGGCCATTGACTGCTAGCAAAAGACAGAATGCAGGTTTTATCAGTAAACATTAGAGAGAGAGAGAGAAAGAGAAAGAGAGAGCGAGAGCGCATGTGTGTATGTGCTTTCACCTTGAGCTGTACCGTTTCCATGGACTCTGAATGCAACAGTAGAAAATTGCATCAGTCAAGAAGGCAAAATGACAATTTCTATTTCAGTCAGATAGACAAACAGTGGAGCCTTGACTGGATTGAATGTGCTTGCTGCTCTGTACTTAAGAATGACCTTATAAAGCTCTCTGAGAAAATCTGAAGCCAGCTAAGCCTGAATGACACTCACTTATCTCTCTCTTTCATTACCAGACTTAGACAACCCTATGGAATTTATTGTGCAGAAATGGTTACTTCTTCAAACTCTGTGTAAACTGTGATTAATGTGCAAGTAATTAACCAATTGATGAAAAAAGTGTGGTGTAAAATTATATATGTATGAGTAGTATTATCAAATAATAATCAGAAGAAGAGGTAGCAGCAGAAGAAGAAGAAATTACACTAGAGACCTGGGTCATAATCACAATTATATCATTATTATATCTTATTACAAAAGAACACATGGGCAACTATGTAATTGTAAGTTGTTTTTTTGTAACACATTACAAAAAACATCTTTATGTCACGATTTTGCAGGGGCACATCATTAAAAACTATCAATTACACATGCAGTATGTCACGTAATGGGGGCTGAGATGGAAGCAAGTGCAGGCAAGGTAGTTTAATGAGAAGACAAATCCACAGGGTTAGGCAGAAATCAATAACCATAGACAGGCAAGAGTCGTACGATCATTTAAACAATCCAAACTAGGCAAGGCAGAGAATCAAAGTCGAGAGAATAACAAAATCAAAAAACCAGCACAATGACACAGGGTAAAGGCTTGGTAAATGCCAGAGACAAGTCACCTGAGCGCATACTACACAATGGCTGTGTGTGTGTGAGAGAGAGTCTCTTAAGTAGTGTGATGTAATTGAGAATAGGTGTGTGTGATTAGTCCTCAGGAGAAGGTGATGTGTCTGTGTGTTCCATTGGGACTTGTAGTTGTCGGCCATGTTTGTAGTTTGTGGTGCATTCTGGGAAATGGAGTTGCTGGTTTGCCATGACATGACACAGTACTACACATAGTATCCATCCCATTTAAAGAATGATGTGAAAGTGAATGAAGGTAAAGACCAGGAACTATGGCCTGTGTTCAGATGAAATGGAGCTAGAGTGGTATGTTGAAGAAAAGGGGACAGAAAATCACCCGAAACTGGATCGATATTGGTAATTTATTGGTAATTTATTGGTAATTTAGCGAATCTTTGCAAAGTTGTTACACAGGAACAGTGTACAGTAAATAACCATGAAATGCAATAATCCATGCTGACATAAGCGATATGTGCACATATCTCTCAGTCACTCACTCCACTTTTACTTGATTGCACCCCTCTCCCAGAAAATAAACTGTGATCAGAGAAAGTCAGTCAGGACCACCACTAATCCAGCATCACTAAAGCTGCAGATGCTATGTCAAAAGTAATAAAATTGTGCATGTTTAATTCAGATCAAGGTCATTCAGAGCAAAACAGGGTTTGCTACTCCTTGTTCTTTATTAAAGAGTCCATTTGATTAAGTTTACCTGTAGATGTTAATTAATATGTTAACTATCAAACATGTACTAACATAGTTAAGGTGGCTCCACTTAAAAGAAAAATAATTAGAGAGAAAAAGCTAGCACCCTGGTATAACGATCATACACGCACCTTAAAACAGACCACTCGACAATCAGAACGTAAATGGCATCAAACCAAATTGGTATTATTTCAAACAGCGTGGAAGGAGCGCTTACTGAACTATAGAAAATCTTTTAATGCTGCTCAGTCTATCTCTCCACCCTAATTGAAGATAACACAAATAATCCTAGCTTCTTATTCAATACTGTAGCAAAATTATCTAGGAATAAAACCACCACAGAAACTTGCACACAATCATTATATAGCAGCGACGATTAAAAAAAAATTCACTGGCAAAATAGAAAATATTAGACAAAAAATTCTATTCTATTCTATTCTAAAAAAGACTATTAATTTAAAACCAGACAGTCTTATAATGAACTCTGTAGATGATAATATAGCAATATCAGATCAACAATTAGAATGTTTTACTCCCCTTAGAGAGACCGTGCTAATTTCATTAATTTCTTCAATCAAAATCATCAACTTGTATACTAGATCCCTTATCTGCATGTTTCTTCAAACAGATTATTCCAGACATAATCAAATCCCTTCTAAAAATAATCAATTCTTCCCTTAGCACTGGCTATGTACCTAAATCATTTAAACTAACAGTTATTAAACCTCTGATTAAAAAACCTAACTTTGACCCCTGGCAATTGTCCAACTATAGGCCAATATCAAATGTGCCCTTTATTTCCAGGATATTAGAAAATGTTGTAGCACAGCAGCTATGCTCGTACCTACATAGGAATAACATTCATGTAATGTATCAGTCAGGATTTTGGCCTCATTTTAGCACAGAGACAGTGCTGGTTAAAGTGGCAAATGACTACTACTACTGGCCTCTGATCAGGGTTGTGTCTCCTTGCATGTGTTGCTTGACCTTAGTGCAGCTTTTGATACCATTGATCATACTATTCTCCTTGATAGACTAGAAAATATTTTTGGAATTAAGGGAACAGCCCTCACCTGGCTTAGGTCTTATTTGACTGATCGCTATCAGTTCGTAAATGTAAATGGAGACTTCTCTTGCATACTGAGGTAAAGTTTGGTGTTCCACAAAGTTCTGTTTTAGGCCCACTGCTTTTTACTTTATGTATGCTATATCTGGGTCAAATTATTCATAAACTTGGAATTAGCTCCCACTGTTATGCTGATGACACACAGTTGTATGTTTCAGCAAAGCCAGATGACAGACACCACGTTAATAAAGTTGAGGAATGTGTAAAGGACACTGGATGCTTATTAACTTGCTTTTACTTAATTCTGACACGGACAGAAGTACTTCTACTAGGACCACATGCAGCTAGAAATAAGCTTTCTGATTACATAATATTATAATACTAGGATAGCCTTCTTTCATCTCAGAAATATTGCTAAGATAAGAAATATAATGTCACTACATGATGCAGAAAAATTAGTTCATGCTATTGTCAATTCTAGGTTGGATTACTGTAATGCCTTACTGTCTGGATGTTCCAGTGCGAGCAAAAACAAGCTCCAGTTAGTCCAGAATGCAGCTGCAAGACTCCTTACTAGACCCAGAAGATATGACCACATCACCCCTATCTTATCCACATTGCATTGGCTCCCAGTAAAATTTTGCATTGATTATAAAATTCTACTATTGACCTATAAAGCACTGAATGGTCCTGCACCACAGTACCTGAACGAACTTTTGGTCTTTTATGATCCGCCACGCCTACTTCGATCAAAAGGTGCAGTACTTCGAATAGTGAAGGGGAAAGCAGGGGAAAGAGCTTTCTCCTACAAAACCCCACAGTTATGGAACAGCCTTCCAATGAGTTTGGGACTCAGACACAGTCTCAGTGTTTAAGACCAGAAAAACAAATATTTCACCTGAAAACATATTTGTTTAGCCAAGTTTTTTGTTAAGAGGTTAACACTTTCATGATCATCCAGGTTTGTTGATTCCTTATGTCCCAGGGAACCCTCATGCCTCATGTTATGCTCTCATAGCTAGTCTTGCCAGAGTCCCTGCTTGGCCTCACGCAAAATGCATTGTCCTTAGCCATTACGGGACAATAAGCATACCTAATAATCTCTCCCTCTCTTTCCGTCTTTCTCCCTCTCTCTTTCTGGCAAACTAGATATGATACTCCTGAGATAGCAATAATCCTGACCCCTTCTGCTCTCCGGATCTGCCTGATCCATCCTGATGCCCTACTTCTGGTTGGAGTTCTCATCAATTGTTACATGCTGTTACATCAAAGGTTACATGCTGCTGCTGAGGATAGCCCCACATGGTGCAGCCTAAAGATCACTGAGATTGCAGAGGATGGTACCGTTTAAAAACCACAAAGATGGCTTTGGACCTCAATTCATGTAAACAGTTATGCTATGATGGACTGTAATGAATTTTCCTGATTACACAACTGCACTATTTGAGCATGTATTATTAACACATTTATAGAATGTACTTATTTAGAATTACACTATCCGTTGTCACACAGATGAGGATGGGTTCCCATTTGAGTCTGGTTCCTCTCAAGGTTTCTTCCTCATATCACCTCAGGGAGTTTTTCCCCAAGCCTCTGGCTTCCTCATTAGGGAAAAATTCATAAATTTTAAATTTATATTCTGAATTTATATATTTCTGTAAAGCTTCTTATGGACAATGTCCATTGTAAAAAAAAAAAAAATAAATAAAATAAATAAAATAAATAAAAAAAATACAAATAAAACTGAATTGAATTGAATTGAATGACTCTAGTCATGGCTAAGGTTAGCCCTTTATTAGTTCCTGATTAATCGATGCTTTCATGCACCATTAACTCATGTTGAACTAAATATGAATTCAGATACTAGTACATGATCAATCATGTACCCTTATTTTTTTCCCCTAAAATGTTTCTAATGTTTCTAATTTTGTTTGTGTCACTGAACCATTATTATCTGGTTCTTACTTGTCTATGTTTATTCCTTTATTCATTCAATTATGGAAACACAAAGTTCTTAAAGTCATTAAATGACTCAGCATTTTCTAATTGCTTCTCCATAAATTTTATCTTGTAGTCTATACAACCTGATTTTCACATCAAATACAAGCTTAATTTTTACATACAGTTTATCTTGGCTCTCAGTCTTTGAGTTTTAAATGTTTGTGAATTTGTTTAGGGTATGTGAGAGACAAATTTATTGAGCTAAAATCTTGAAATAGCTCTGATGAAACCAAGCATTCAGTGTGAGACAAATACCATATTTATACATAATTTATATCAGAGGAAGTATTGATACTTGGTCACTTACTAATTATACTCAGTTAAATGTCATACACACACATGCATACTTATAACTTACAGTTATAAATGTCACAGAATAAAAAGTACATATCACTTATTATTAATATGTCTTTTATACTCAGCAAAAAAGAAACGTCCTCTCACATTCATTATTCACATATACATTATTTCCAGAAAATTTCTTAACATGTTTCTTTTGCCGAGCCATACCCGATATTTTGCCAAGCCACACACGATTTTATGGAGATACTAGAGATCCTGATCCTTTCTGCTCTCCGGACCTGCCTGATCCATTCGGATGCCCTGCCTGTGGATTGAGCTCTCATCTACTCCAATTCCAGATAGACACACTCACTGTGGTTGCTGGGACTACGGATGCTTCTAAAGGCCAAACAGACTTCATATAAAAACCATAATGAACTTTCCTTTACTTTTACACTGTCTGTTGTTACCCGGATGAGGACGGGTTCCCTTCTGAGTCTGGTTCCTCTCAAGGTTTCTTCCTCTTAACAACTTAGGCTTGCTCAATTGGGATAAATTCGCAAATTTAAAATCTGTATCCCATGTTTCATGTTTATATGTTTCTGTAAAGCTGCTTTGAGAATGTCCATTGTAAAAAAGTGCTATACAAATAAAATTGAATTGAATTGAATTAAAACATTCAAGAACTGAGACATAAACTGAACAAGTTTCACAGGCATTTGATGAACAGAAATGGAATAATGAGTTCCTGAACAAAGGGGGAGTCAATATCAAACATAACAGTCAGTATCTGGTTAGGCCACCAGCTGCTTTAAGTACTACGGTGCATCTCATCCTCAATGACTGCACCAGATTTGTCACTTCTTGCTGTGAGATGTTACCCAACTCTTCTACCAAGGCATTTGAAAGTTCTCGATCATGTCTGGGTAGACACATGTTTACACATGGTTTGCCACTGCAAGGACGATCAGCTGTCCTGCATTAGGCGTCTTATATTATGGACATTGCAGTTTATTGCTCTGGCCATATCTCCGGCCCTCATGCCTCCCTGTAGCAGGCCTATGGCATGTTCATGCAGGTGATCAGGCACCCTCTTTCTTCTGGTGTTTTTCAAAGTCAGTAGAAAGGTCTCTTTAGTGTCCTAGTGTAACTGTGACCTTAATTGCCTACTGTCTGTAAACTGTTCATGTCCTAAGAACTGTTCCACAGGTGCATGTGCAATAATTGTTTATGGTTCATTGAACAAGCATGAAAAACATTGTTTAAACCCTTTCCGATAAAGATCTGTAAAGCTTATTTGGATTTTACAAAATTATCTTTAAAATACGGTCTCCTGATAATGGGTCTTTTTTTGCTGAGTATATAAACACATTTCTGTAGTTGACAAATTTGCCTTCATGAATTTAAATTTAAATTCATATGTGCTAAAATCGTCTGTGGAACCCTAAGTAATGAAGACTCAAAATGCATGCATTAAATGTCTCCATTATAGCAGATATCCACTTTTTGACCTTTTATAATTATTAGGGGACATTTTACAAGCAAAGACTTTAAAACTTTATTAATCCAGTCTGATCCCCTACACACATGGATTTCATAATTCAGTTTTTATGTCAGACTCATTAAACTTCTTTAAACTTCATTAGCAGCTCTAAAATTAGAAACAGCTACAGTGGAACCAGTGAAGTGTCAGAGCCTGCAGGTAATGTGTATTTTGAGATGGCAGCAAGTGAAATGGCGTGCCTTCAGTTTGTGTACTAATTTAATTAAGATGCCCGAGCATAATAATCAGAATGTTATTCTGAGTTAGAAATAAGGAGCCAGTTTAACAAAGGTACACAGCTATAAAAATACGCAGGTTTCTTGCTATCAATGTGTGTTTTCCTCATCCAGTGGAAGTCATGCTTAGATCAAGCTGTTGGTTACATGCCATGGTGAAACGCACATCAATTCCTATAATCAAAGCATAATCATTTAAATTTCTCAACGATCTAGATAGCTATCAGATTACTAGCAATCCACATAGACTGTCTCTTACTCTGTAAAGATGGTGCCAAAGTTGTAATATTTGAGTGCTAATTTTTTAAAAAAAAAGAAAAAAAAAAAAGCTAATTTTTCCAATAGAATAAAAGTCAGCGATTATTTCAACACTGATGTTTGCATGAAAACAAGTAAAGTGAAGCCATGTTCTTTCAAATTTAAAATGTCAGCCTAAAATACAATCGATATTCCATTAATTACGTTTTTCATACATATTTATTGAGCCACTTGTTATGGCTACACTGACTGCTGGCCTGGGTACTTCAAATTTAACTTCATCCTACAAGCTCCTTCATGCCTTTAGAGCCCTACAAGCTACTGCTCTTACCTTTCCAACACCCACAAGATGAGGCATGCAAATTTCAACTCCGATATTCCTGAGAGTTTCAACTTCCGGTGTCCCACAAGCTGCTATCCCTGTCCTAAAGCTTCACACTTTTCAGCATTGAAAGCACAGAACATCCTACTCCCATCCAGATCCTACTTCTACTTTTCTGAGGCCACTAGTTTCTTCATTTACACGTAACCTGACTTGCCAAGTTTAAGCAAAATGTCTGGCCCAAGTACATCACAATGATCTGACATTAGCAGACATTGAAAAATGGAGACACGTTTCTTCTTTTCCTCAGCCTTTCTCTGCATGGGATACATATTGCACACACATTTCTGATGTACAGATATTAAACAGTCCATAATCCCCCTTTCCATCTGACAATCTCTGTAATATAGTAGTAGTATATCCTACAATAGAAATGTTTCCATGTATCATAGTCACTCTGCTGTCTGCATTTTGCCTTTGTTTGTTCTTTTAGATAATTTTGATTATTTACTATAAAAAATCTTGTTGGCAGCTGATTTTTTTAAACTAGCCAACCCTGCAACCCTGTTATCAACTGTCCTGTCCCTCACTCCTCCCCCGAGCATGGGGCAGCATGATTCCACCCCCAGTGGGCCTCTATTGTTGCTTGCTTGGTGTTTGCTATTCCTATTTTTTTATCACTAGGTGCAATAATAAACGTATGGAGCTAAATGGGGCAGTAAACATGCTGCCCCACGATTGTGCAACATCTAGAAAGGTGAGCAAGTGAATGGACCATTAGCTTATACTGTATCTGTCAAAATTTTATGTTTCTTTTTTTAAAGCATGGTCACTAAAAAGAGGTAATTTGTATTTCAAAGGAATTTAAAATGTACAGAGTTTGTGAATGAGAACTTTATGAATATTAACATTTGTTGAAAAGCTAAGGTTATGCTCCTGCTTTCCTGAAGCCCACTAGCTTCATGAGACCCTCATGCTTCTCCTAATCCTCCCTTATTTAATGCCAACAAGTTTCAACACTTTTCCTCTTCTGTGATCTACAAGTTCATGGTCCCATCAAGTTCTCCTACTGCCTTCCTGAAGCCCACAGCATCCTGCTCTCACTTGGAAGTCTACAAGCTTTTGTACCTACCTTTCTGCTGACCCCAAGTTCCGAAAGCCTACCTTCTTCAAACCTAGAAGCTTGTAGCCCTATGTCCCTGAGGTCCACAAGCTCATGTATATCTTATGCTGAGGCATACATGCTTCAACTCCTAACTTCCAAACTGTACCATAAAAAGCCCTATTAAAATATTATTGTATTAAATAATTAAATTTGATACTGCTTATTTTTTTACAAGGGTGGCATGGTGGCATACTGTAGCATTGCCATACCTGATTCAATATTGAGCTCAGATTACTGTCTGGGAAGATTTCTGCTTGTTTTCCTGTGGGTTCCCCAGTCTCCTCCTAGCTCCAATAAACATGCTGGTAGGTGGATCGGCTATGCGACATTGCCACCAGGGTGTGTGTGTGTGTGTGTGTGTGAATGAAAAATATTTCTATATGTTTTAGCATACTGGAACAAATTCCAGTATGATAAAGGTGAAACTGGTCCCACAAGAAAGTCTTTGTAGTGACAAATAAAAGATTCTTATTTGTTGATATTTCTGGTACCTAACAGACAGAAAAAAAATTCTTAAGGTCAAATTTATTCCATTAACCTTATTTGCTCAGGATGACAGCTGTTATCTACCCTGACAAAGTGTTTTGTTTGGAGTAAAAAAGGAAGAAAAAGAATAGTCTTGCTTGACAGTGTTGGCAGAGCATTGTTCATGCATTATTCATCTGGACTCAGTAGCTGAGTCTATTTCTTTTAACCTCTCTCTCTCTCTCTCTTTCTCTGTCCCCATCCCCCCACCCCCATCCCCCATCAAACTGTCAAACTGAACTGTTGGTGCCTTTGCAGGATCTTTAATTCCTCTGTTCCTCTGTTTGTTTGCTTGCTTGTTGTAAAAAGCTCAATCAAACCACCAGTCGATACAGTTTTCAATTAAATTTAAAAAAAAAGGGTGAGATAAAAAGCATTTTGGCCAAACTACACTGTACATGTATAGAACATACTTCACAGTATAGTGAATGATATCAATTAAGATGCTTGTTTCTAAACATGCATAAACAATTCTCTTTTCCAAATCATATCCCTCACTCTAATTTCTAGACCCTGTTCTAGACTACAGTTATTATAAATAACATTAAATAACAATGCCACTAGGTGTTTTTTTGTTGTTGTTGTTGTTTTGGTTAAATATAAATGATTTTTTTTTTTTTTTTGCTGTTGTCAATCACTAATTATTATGATTTCAGATTTAATTAGCAATTAGATCTAAGATCTAATATTACAGTGTAACTGAAAGGCACACTTGTCTACTGTGACAGTTTACAAATGAAGCTCCTTCTGTTTACTTTCTGTACATAATACAATACAATAAAATGAAATGAAAATGCAACATATACATTTTTTATTGTTTTCATTAAATAGACATTTTGCAATGAAAAAAATGCTTTACAGTATGTAATCATGATACTTCTAGCTACCTGCTGATATTTTGCTTTGTTGGTAAAAAAAAAAAAAAAAAAAAGGAAAAAAAAAGAAAAAAGTTTCCATCTGTTTCCAACCATTCTTTAATGTATTTTATACATTACCATGCCCTTTGTAAACTCACCACCTGATGTGGGTGCAGAACACTATCATCAACTGAAAAACATACTTGTTGCTGATCAAACAACAGTATGTGCACGCAAGTAAATAGGACCCTTGTATATGTCAGAAACAAAAAGCTTCTCATTTATCAGTCTAGGAAACCACTTTGTCTCATATTCCCAATCAAGGCTATGGTATGAAAACAAGCTAGTGCAGTGCAAAAATTCAGTTAATTCACAATCTTCAAATTTTGAGACACAATAAATCTATTGGTTAAAATCATTATCAACTGAGTTCCAGGAATAGAACCATGGTTTGGACAATACTGGATAGAGGTTTATTTGTGGACTTGACACATGGAACCCTTCTTGTTCACATGGAATGGTGAGGTGAAATCATGATAAAAAGTCTCTACAGATTTATTGGGCAGCAATAAGAAAATAGAAAACGGTGTTGTAACAACCTATTTTCTAGTTTTGTACTTATTGATTTGCTATAACGTAATATTGTATAATCCTGATGCTCCCACTGTGATAACTGCATCTGTACTTAATGATACTGATGGGAAGTCTTTGTGTTTGATTACTGAACAAGTTGCTCCCATGTCAACTAGAAAAAGGACTATCTTACCAAATACTTTAAGTTTGATAAACGGTTCAATTTTAGGGTCATGAGTCAATTCTGGAAACTGGGCATGTGTCTGGCATGTGTCCCACTAATCCCTATGCTGTAAGCTGAGGATGTGTCAAAGAGAATGGAGGTGTCCACATTGAGGTACCCTCACCAGGGCATTCCTTAGAAAAATGTCCCGGTTTATTACAAGCAAAACAAATAGTGCTGGCAGATGGACCGTCCCTACCTGTGCCTTCTGGTGTACGTTCTGTGTTTTGGTTTGTTTTTCCTTTAACTGCCTTTCAGCATGGGTGGCATGATCCTTCATAAACACCAGATTCTTTGCTGTCCATCCCACACAGGTGACTTGTACACATTGTCATTAAACTCACCAGTCTCCTATTTCAACCCTGTCACCCAGTCGGGAAATCACCAGAATCACAGGGATTGTCTCATCACAGATGAATAACACTCAATGTCCAATTTGAAAATGGTGCACCAGATCTATTAACCTCTCCTCCAATAATCCTCTGCTGAGCTATCAGGGCACACCCAGGGATGCCAAGAAATGTTGCGGAAATACACCTATAAGACTTGAAGAGACCAAATTCAGGCAAAACACGTATTCCTTTAATAGTAAGATTCTTAAGAACAGAGAAGCACACTGAGACAAGTCAGAAGCACTTCTGTTGAAGTTTTATTACAGTGATTATTTATAGGATCACTAAACATGTCTCAGTCATGACTTAATAATGATCACTTGCCTCTGGTGCCTTTTTATGTCAAAAAGGATTCCATATGGTGAAAAACTGGATCTTAAAAATGCTTACACGACTTTAAACAGAGGGTACATAAAGTAGACAGTTGGTCTGGAAAATTCAGCTATTTATGTATCATCAACAATGCAACAGGGTGAGATGGGCACATCACTTCTTGATACAGATGCCCAACAGTTAGTACATTCTTAATGTGAATATATGTTCAACCATGAGTAATAATAATCGATTGGTTACCTGTAGATCATGTAGTATATTACTGAATAAACCCTGATTCATTTTTTATTACTGATTACAGACAATTTGTCACCTCACAGATAAAATATACAGACAGCTTATCTACTTTACAGCTCACTAACTATTAGCATATCAATATTACCGATCAATAGCATATTTTTATATCAACCATGTAAACTGGAATATGAACACTTTTTTCAGAGTTGTTAGGAAACTACTAGTACATACATGGCTCCATTACCAATAATCGTTTTTTTCCTGCTTAAAAGTAAAATATTTAACTGCACTATTACTTCTGGAACTCACTGTATAACTATGTAGTATAATGAAGCATCCAAAATTGCCTCTTGTATGTTGTTCCTTGTACTACAGTGAGGTTCAATAGAATGTAAGAATAATTATCCCACATTCGAATTCAACTATAATGTAGCATATGATAGCATTGTTTAGTCTTCAGTCAATGGGTTACTCTCTTTCTGCTGTTTTGTTGATCCCCTCTCCAGATCTGCAGGAACAGCTCGATATTTCTTTGAACAGGCTCTTTCTGGATGGGTAAAATCAATAATGCCCCTTTTCACACCACATTCATCTTCCTCTTTGCTTTTGCCTTATCAGCAATAGCAAAGACTTCCATGATGCAATGTACACAAACAAAGACAATAAGGAGCATCTTAAAGGTTAAGCTATCAGTTTATAAAGTTTAGCATGATCAGCAATAGTGGGATTACAAATCCTTATAAATCATTTCTCTTCTATTACTCTATACTGTAAAAATCTGTTGAAAAATTGTTTAGCGTGGATGTGATCATCGTGTATAGTATCCAGGTGATATTATCCACTGAAGTGTGAGAATTGAACACAAAATACTTTTGGGGATTACAACTCTTTAAGGAATCTATGTGGCACCATCCACATACAAAACAACAACAAAAAACATTGTGTTTTCATTAAACTGGACGTGAGTCAGTAATTAAATCACTCATTTTGATCACTTATAGAAGACACATTGGTTTTGGTTTATGTTCTCATTTTTGTAACATGTTGCACTGTTGCTTAAGACAAATTAAGCTCTTCAGAACAAATGTTGAAAGGTTAAGACATTACTAAGATATTCCCATTTAATATTGGCAAATGTGATGTGATCACACATGATTGATGCCTCATCTTCCTCTGTGAGAATCCAAGAGAGCTGTGTGTTCAATAATGCAAAATTTGACCGGATTCTATGAAAATGTTCGCTTCAGTGCCTTTCTTCAACTGTCAATCATGTTTTGCAACTCACCTCAAAGGAATGTGGCATCTGTTCGGCTGTCGGGTGGATTTTGGCTTGACTAGCCATGCATTTGCTCTGTTTCTGTCTATCTCTCTCCCTCCCGGCATTTTGTAATCTCAACAGACTCATTTCCAATTATGTCAACAGCAATCAAATGCCTGATTTAACCCCAGTGACACAGTCATCATCCAATTATTCAGTGGCTTAAATACAAAATGGCTGGAAATGGATGGAAAAAGACTTTAATTAGTACTTTTTTCTGTAAGGTAGTTATTATGATATCAGTTTGTATACATAGTTTAACATGATTATATGACTTACCTGGTGTAACTGGTGTAACATGGAGGTACTTGAGAGTTTAGATGGCCCATTAGCAGTTATGTAGAGCACAGAAAATACTGCAGCCTTCCATAAATGAACAGTGAATTGAATACCTCTGTCCTCTGAGAGTCTGTACAGATAAAAACAATTATTGAAAAACGCTTCTGCAGTTTTCTTTAGGCTATAGGAAATGTGTATAGGAATGAGCTTGTATGCTTTAGGGAGTCTGTCTATAATGACAAGTGTGGTAGTATAGCCCACGAAGGAGATCAGTGATAAAAAAAATAATAATAATAAATCTATAGCAATATGAGTTCACATGCAGTGTGGGACTGGCAGGGCCTCAAGCAGCTCAGCAGGAACCTCTGTTGATGTTCTGGACTGGGCACGGATGTAAAGATTTTGATGAAATTGTTTACATCAGTTGTTAAGGACGGCTGCCAGAATATATTCCTCACTGATGCTGAGGTGCACTGAATGCTTGGATGCCAAGAATCGAGTGATGTGTGAATAACAGAGTGACCTACTCAATAAAATGGCTGCCAAAAGACATTGGAAAATACAAAGTTTTTGTGGCTGGACAGTCTGTAGGTTTTGAGGACTCTAGGAATCATCCTGCTTCACTACTCTTAGAGGCAGACCTATAGGTGAATATAAAGTGAAATCTGGTGAAGAACAATGCTGAGCATAACTTACAAGATTTTAACTGCTTAGCAGATTTGTCATACCCTAGATTTCTATTAGTCAGGATGAGGAATGGTTGTTGTACTCCCTCAAACCAGTGCCTCCATTCTCCCAAGGCAGACTTAACAGAGATAAGACTTCACATTTCCTGGCGCAATAATGCCTTTCAGTAGGATTTACCTTATATAAAAGAAGGTTCAGGGATGACATTTAGCAGAACTTCCATTGCAATAGGGATGAAATGCAGTGCATTTTCTGCATCTGTTTAATGCTCTAAATATTCGTAAATTTATTTTAAACATAAACCCTACCACTGTGCTTTTAACACTGGAAAAAAATCCAGAGGTAGAAATGACAGCGCTGTTAGCATTATCTTTGAATTCTGGTTCTGACAGTTCCTCAACCTCAGCCACATCACTGGAGAGATGTGCACAGAACTGTTTTTTTTTTTATTTTATTTTTTTTTTTATCCCGTTTGCAAAGTTATTTTATTTGGACCTGCTCATGACCAGTAAGGCTAGAGAACTCGTGCCTAGTCTTCTGTGTTGACTTTGACTTGTCTCAGACTAACTGGCATTTGTACTAGTCTGGCACCCTCGCCTCGCTACACATTTCCTACACCAAGGCCTTGGGAGAGTTTGCCAAATGACACACAGACACACAAAGTTCAAATGGCAAGATCTCTCATTTATTCCAAGAAAGACAGAATATATACAGTATAAGGCTTGACTCACAACAGAGACAATGGGTTAATTATTGATTGGCTAGGTGGAAGGGCATATTTGCATAAAACAGGAAGGTATGCAAATGCACAAATGGTGAGGGGACAAAGGAATGCACAAATGGTGAGGGGCTTCATCTGTCCGCACCGGAGTCAACAAAGAAACTAAGAGAAAAGGTGCCAACACAGAAAGCAGCACACGTACTGCAGTATTAATCAGTTTACATCTATTTCTCTTCAATCTTTAGCTGAGATTGTTGGCAAGCTGAAACCTACAAATAATATCCAATCAAGAGTAGTTAAGCAGACTTTTTAGGTTATTGGCCCGAGTATACTGATGCTAATAAATAGAAATCTCACTTCAGGAGTAGTTCTAATAAGTTTTAAGCATGCTATTGTACAGCCCCTTTTGAAAAAAACAAACTTGTATCCTAGTGTTTTATCTAATTACCACCCTATTTCGAAGTTGACCTTTTTATCTAAAGTCCGAGAAAAGGTTGCTTTAAGTCAATTGCAGGCTTTTCTAGTTCTAAATGATATTATCGAAATTTTTCAGTCTCGGTTTAAAGCAAATCACAGCACAGAAACTGCCTTATTAAAAGTTTTAAATCATATTTTGATTGATTCTAGTAGTTCTGTGATTTTAGTCTTATTAGATCTCAGTGCAGCGTTTGATACCATTGACACAATATTCTTGTCTCTCACCTAGAGAAGACGGTGCGAATCCGGGGCACAGCACTCAAATAGTTTAAGGCTTTCATTTTTAGTAGGATGTTTTCAGTAAATCTTGGTCAACATCACTCCAAGACGGCCTCACTGATTAGTGTTGTACCACAAGGATCTATTCTTGGCCCAATCCTGTTTTCATTATGCTCTATTGTAGCTTGTGTGACACCTTTGTAACGAAAAGCCTTTTTATAGACCATCAATTTACTAACCCAGCTGATATTAATTTGCGCAGATAGGAGTTGTAATTACTTTCTAACTACTTACGGATTTCAGCTGGTTCCTTGCCTTACCATGCCTTAGAGAACTGCTTATTATTAGCGTCTTCAATACTCTTTTCCTGTGTCATTCTACTTTATTACACATAGCTTCATTTATGGACTTTAATGTTTGGATTTCTTTATATGTGTGGATTTTTTGAGTTAATACCAAAGTCTGGTGAAAGTTTCATGTGAATATCCACATTGGAAATATATTTACTGAAAAAAAATGTTGACGCATCCAATACTTATTTCCCCCACTATATGTCTTAATTTAATAATTTTATTCAATATGATTGTACAGCACATTGGTCAATGTTCTTTTGTTTTAATCATGGTTTATAAATAAAAACAAACAAACAAAACATGGATGTTTCACGTGTGTATTTGTTTATCTTTTTTTCCCACATGATTATCAATATTACTTAATTATATTAATTTGTCAGATATCAAAAGTATATCTATAAACATGTCTAGAATTTTAAGTAGGAGTTAGTTTCCTTGTTAAAGCAACAACTTTGTAAAACTCAAGTAAGGACACAAGTATTGTGGGTCATTTTGATAAATTCCCTGACATCACATTACCATCCCCTCCTTCTTGCAAAGTGGATTAATTTTCCTCATGTGTCACATAGATAAGCTCTATGCACCTGAGTTTGGAGAAACTGTGACAAGAAGAGTGGAAGAGAGAGTGAGAGAGATGATGATGTGTGATAATAATGTTTTGTCATCTGTCCCTGTGCCCCACTGTGCCCCTGTGACTTATTACAAACGAAACTGACACTTTCCCTCAAGGCTGGTATACATCACACACCTCTGCTTTTACAGGGTGTGATGATGAGCATGCTGCTGACACCTATATTTAGTGTGTTTCCAGTCAGTGAAGGGCAAGGTAGAGATCTACAGTGTAAGCGTAACAGGAGTAGAAGGTATGCAATTATTTATTGTAGCGTATATCACCTGTAATCTCACCTTTCCAGATTCCTTTCCAAAAGTCATTTGTGTCATAGCAGACACTGTATTATTGTATCTTACAGATACTATGTTTAACTGTCTGTATAACTGTAGATTTGATTCTGATTGATGCAAGTAAACTATAATTTAGGAACGATACTAATTCTGAGTTTTGTGGTTCTGTTTACTGTTTATGGAAACTATCAAATTTAAACAGCCATAATGACTGCTATGGTGAACGAATAGCAAGACAGTAACTAGAAATTGAGTTAGTACATGGAAATAATGAGATATTGAGTGTTTTATATATATATATATATATACAGTATCTCACAAAAGTGAGTACACCCCTCATATTTTTGTAAATATTTGATTATATCTTTTAATGTGACAACACTGAAGAAATGACACTTTGCTATAATGTAAAGTAGTGAGTGGAAATGGCTAAATGGGCCCAATTTGGACATTTTCACTTAGGGGTGTACTCACTTTTGTTGCCAGCGGTTTAGACATTAATGGCTGTGTGTTGAGTTATTTTGAGGGGACAGCAAATTTACACTGTTATACAAGCTGTACACTCATTACTTTACATTGTAGCAAAGTGTCATTTCTTCAGTAATGTAGTGATGTCACATGAAAAGATATAATCAAATATTTACAGATAGGGGTGTGTACTTTGTGAGATACTATATATATATATATATATATATATATATATATATATATATATATATATATATATATATATAATTTTTTATCATCCACATTATCTTATTTGCAGTTGGCAAATGTTTAAAGAGGATTATTTTGGAGTTTTGTGACATTGAGTAGTGCAACAACACCACCAATAGTAGGTGGTTACACAGACTGCAATGCTTCCTAGATTTGATTTCCATTTGGGCTAATATTGCTCAACACACTTCGATGATGCATCCATTATACATCATCAGCAGTTGTGTTGTAATGAGAACAACTGTCTCACTCGTGAGTCAAATGAACATGTATGTGAAATTTATTATTATTATTATTATTATTATTATTATTATCAACATCAATACTTGGGCTTATTGCCTAATTATTTACTTGTCACGGTATTAATAGATAATAGATTTTAATTGTCCCTTCTAGTATCACAACCAACTTCCACTGGTTCATACACTCATTTACACCAAGGGTCAATTTAGAGTCACCAAGTGACTTGCTGGCATGTTTTTGGAAGGTGTGAGGAAATCATAGAACCCTGAGGAAACCCACATAAACATGGGAAGAACATATGACACTCCAAACATAAGAATTGTCTATATGTATAAAGAACCAATGTTTTCATCTGTGAAGAAACATTTAAGCACTCAGGTGATTCTTGGAATTGTCATAGTTCAATATATACCCATTATCATTACTAAAGAACCTTTGAAGAACCTTTTTTTGGTAAGAGTTTAACAGCCACCCAGCAAAAAGTAATAATAACTATCAGTTAACAATGTACTTAATGACTCACTGTTAAAAAATAATCTATTGCCATAAACTAATTAATTGTTGACTAATTATTAAATTTGGATATTTAATTACTTGCCAATGGTAGAGTGAAGTATTAATATGTAACGAGTAGTTGTAATTGGAGTATCACCACATTCATCTTAAATAATGATTACAACTGAATGAAGATTCATTCGTTATACATTATTGTACATAACATTACAGTGTGCATCATTTTCTGTTGTAAATAATCATGCTATAAATGGAAATTGTTTAAGGATCATTAGTTTGTAAACAAGTGAAACATTAGGGGAAAGAAATGAAGTGTGTAGTAAGATTTGATTACTTTGTTCCTCAGAATGTACATGATGCTTATAGAAGCACCAATACTGAATAAATGGACACTAGAAAAACAAAGGCAGTTTCAGAAGCCCAATCGGATTAAGTCTGCTGGTGGAAGGGCTTACTCCGGCTTTGCATGAAAATGAAAGAAACAGACAGACACACACACACACACACACACACACATCTACAGAGTGCAAAACAGTGTAGTCACCATTAGCTTTATACAATAATGAAGCAAATCTAATTAAGACAGGTTAGAGTAAGATAAGTTTTTATTAATTGTTACAACCCGGTCTAGCTCCCTCCACAGCATACAAAGGAATAAGGGTGTGGCAAGACCAAGATTAGATTTGTATTTTATTCTCTCTTTATTTCCAAAGTGGTTAAAGCTTTAGAAGCTTGCCAGGCCAAACATAAATACACTTCCTTCCCTCACTCTATAGCTAACCCAAAACCAAGAGAAAACACATTAAACATAAGTGGCACCAACTTCCTACTAACCACTGTTTACAATGTACTATTTAGAGGTAATAGTTATTGGTTTGTGTTATTTACAAGATATATACAAATGAAACGGTCAAACCCAAGGGGCAAATCACAAACAAGGTCAACAACAGGCAGAGGATCATACATAAAATAAATCAGCACACAGTAAAATTTGCACAGTACAAAGCAAAGGCAATGATCTACTGTACGGGGATGTAGACTTTATTTAAACTACCTCAGTCTACATCGCCATATAGATCATTGCCTTTCCCTTGTCCTGTGCAAATGTTACTATGCGTGCTGATTTCTTCTATTTGTATTTACACATCCAGAAAAGTACATCCAAGCAATCCCAAAGCACATGGGAGCAAGGTGTGTGACATGTTGCAGTGGGCTGGGCCTGAAAGAGGAGGAGACAAAAGGCACCATCCCACCACCAACATAGTCACAAGTATGGCACACAGAACAGACAGAAATACAATCTAGCATAACATCATAAAGTTACTTGCTTGACTATTTAGCATTCTTCTAAATCTTGTATGTAATGTAAAGCAGAATGTCCACATTAGTTGTGTATAAAACAATAGTTGGTTTATTATTATTATTATTATTATTATTATTATTATTTCAGTGAAACAGATTTGTTACAAACGGTCATGGATTTCCCCTCATGAACTGCCCAAAGCGCGACACGTGTGTTTTGTTTTGATTTCTGTCCTGTCTCCGCCCCTGTTATGTAATTGGTTACTTCCGAACGGCTCTGCTGTTTTTATTTCCCTCTTTGATCCATGCAAAGTATTGTTTCTGTGTTTTGCCACCAGTACTCTACTGAGCTGTTTGTCCCGTGTTCCTTATTTCATGGTTTTTCGATCTCAGTTGTGATTCTGATTTGCCAATCGCCTGACCTCTCACCTGTTTTGTGACAGTGATATTGCCCTACATTTTGGATTTGTCTGCCTGTGTCTTTCATAAAAAAAAGTTAACTGCATTTGCATACATCTCCAACCCCATTACATGACAGCGTCATGAATGGAGGTTGATACGGATGCAAGTGTAGATAAGAGCTTTATTAAAGAGACAAATCCAAATTGTGAATCAAAAGCATGGTCCAAAACAGGCAATGGGTCAGGCGATTGGCAAACAGGATAAACCAGGCTAAGACAGGAATCGTGAAGCAAGCACGAGCACAGGCTCAAAACCATGAAACAAAAGAATGAAGATAAAAGAACGATACTTTGCCATGAACAACAAGACACAAGGGGTTTAAATATTAACCTAAATGAAGGGTGAAACACAAAACAGCTGAGAACAATGATGGCACATAAGGGAAACAACCAATGACATACAAGGGTGGAGACAGGACATAAACCATAACAAAACACACGTGTCAAAAGTAAACAAAGTCAATGTCACTGAAACCCAGAAGTGCATGCTCATGCTTGGAGCTTCAAAGTGCACTGCGTGCTACAGCATTAACACGAGGGGAAATCATGACAGAAACCCCCCCACCAAAGGCACTACTCCTGGAGCACTAGAAAACACTCCCTCCCCCGGCAGTCCTGGCCCTCTGGGCAAAATGTCTTTACAGACCCTCAGGTCCCGAGGCAGACATTGTCCTACAGATAGCAGCCCAGGAGCAGGCATAAGGCTGGGGCAGGTTCACCATGGTCCCTAAGCAGCACTAAGGCATGGGAAGCTGAATCATCCTCAGCAGAACAGGAAGGCAGAGCGACCTCCTCAGTGGAACAGCATGGCAGAGCGACGTCCTCAGCAGAAGAGGATGGCAGAGCGGCATCCTCAGTGGAACAGGATAGCAGAACTTGGCTGGCCATGTCAGCAGATTCAGACGTGAGCAGAACTTGGTTGACTGTGTCAGCAGATTCAGGCATGAGTAGAACTTGGCTGGCCGTGTCAGCAGACTCAGGCGTGCACTCGGGTTTAATGATATCACACTGTTTGTTACACATAAAAATAGTGGTCTTCCCTAGGTCATGCACTGGTGTGTTGGAAACGTACACGACCAGTGACATCACCAGAAGACATTGTTCTTGTACCTGCACACTGGCCATTATTTTATGAATAAAAACTGAAATCCTTCATAGTTATTCCATATGTCTATGACTACTGCTACCAGGGTTTTACTAGCCAAAGAGACCATTGGTGTAAATACATCTGTGATATCTGTAACGTAGGTAATCGGTATAAATACCCTGTCAAAACAAGGCAATGCTGTGAATATTTGCAAATATTCAATAACAAAAGCAGGGCTCACACTTAAAATCACGATGCAAGGCTGTTAGATAATTTTAATGTATGACAATGCATTCAAGCAGCATTTTATTGACAGTTACTCATTCATCCCTATGTGTTTGGCCATGACATTTGCTGCGTTAAGTCTAACCTACACAGAGAAAGGTTATTTTCAGCACAATTTCAATATATTAGAAAATGAAGATTACATAGGCCCATACCTGTACAGGCATTTCTATGGCTATGAGACAATGTCTGACAAAGAGAGGGCTCTGTTTGATGAGTGGTATGTTACAGTATCATGTAAGGTGCTTGAGTTTAAGAAAGAACTTTCTATGTATGTCAAGAATGACGTCGTTTTACTGCGGGGGGCTTGTATGAAGTACTGCAACGAATTCATACAGTGTAGCAAACTCTAACCTTTTAGATACACCACTTTAGCAGCATGTTGTATGGCAGTGTATAAAACACACTTCCTGCCAAAAGGCACCCTAACTCTGACCCATAACAATGCATACACCAGTCAGAACAAGACATACTCAAACATTTCCATTGAATGGCTTGAATATGTTAAATTACAACACACGGCACTTAGAAAATACCATCTTGATGGTTATTATGAAAAGGACGTAAAAAAGGCTCTCGAATTCAATGGATGTATGTTTCGTAGGCATGATTGTTGTTATAATCCTAATCGTTTACACCCATTACCAAAATTGCCCTATTGCACACTCAGAAGACAGTTTGAT
Source organism: Ictalurus furcatus (assembly GCF_023375685.1). Taxonomy (NCBI): domain Eukaryota; kingdom Metazoa; phylum Chordata; class Actinopteri; order Siluriformes; family Ictaluridae; genus Ictalurus; species Ictalurus furcatus. Next base: position 3,161,964 of record NC_071277.1, on the reverse strand, counting down.
GACATAGTGCAATTTTAGAGTTGGACATACAAGTTCATACGAGTTGGAAGTGGAAGTGATGTGGGAGTGCTATTGAAACGTTGCTAAACAGACTGATTATGGCCACTTAGACACAACCTGAAAGAATGAAACCATGCAGCATTCTATTTGGTGGTCATATTAACGCGTACAAATTGTATCATAAAGCTGACACTGTTGAAAAAATACGATATGTTGACTTTACAAGTTTGTACCCTTTTTGCCAGGCCAATGAATGCTACCACATAGGACACCCCCAAATAATTTTCAAGGATTTTGAACCTCTTGGAAATTTTTATGGCTTTGTCAAAGCCACAGCGCTGCCCCTGCAAAAACTGCTTCTCCCCCGTCCTTCCCTATAGGACTGGTGGCAAGCTTATGTTTCCACTCTGATATACATGTGCAGAACAGCAGAATCAGACCACCCTATGTAGTCACACTGATGAGGAAAGGGCTATTTCAGGCTGCTGGGTCAGTATCAAGCTGTTAAAGGCTGTGGAGAAGGGTTACGAGGTAATGAAGGTGGACGAGGTACAGCATTTTCCTCAATGGTCAGAAACCTTGTTTTGTGATTATGTTAAATCATTTTCACAGTACAAACAAGAGGACAGTGGATTCCCTGTGCATGTTGTAACAGATGCAGACAAAGAATCCTACACTGCCAATTACTGCCTATACTGCCAATGAGAAAGAGGGGATTAAAAGCACGTCGGTCTATTAACAAATTTCTGCTGAACTCACTTTCGGGGTGGTTCTCTATGCACAAAAATTTGTCGTGTACAGAACTAATATGAGATGCGGAACAGTTTACCCAACACATATTCAGTGATGGTTATGACATTAAACACTTTTCGTTCATGTCAGATACTATCACACTAATTCAGTGGTGTTACGTGGACAGGAAAGGTGGTCAGACCCATGACATTAACGCATTAACTGTGTAACTAAACAGATGACGAGGCATTGCAGGGCAGCATGACATAAAAACCACCCTCAGCCATGGTTGGTTTTTTACATGAACGTGTGTGACATATAGATCTTTTGTTTTTATGGGGCCTGTACATCAACCAATTCTTTCTGGTCGATCCATGACACGAATTTTGCAGGTTTTAATTTTGTGGCAGGTGCAAAATGTGTGAAGTTGTACTTTTTTCTAATGCTTTGAAAATGTTTGTTAAAAAATTTGTTTCCTTTATCTGTCTGTAATTTGCATGGCACACGGCCCTTATTCAGTATAGATTCAAAAACTTTAGTCTCTTTGACACTGGATTTGTTTTTTAAAACACAAGTCCAACCATATTTACAGTGCATCCGGAAAGTATTCACAGTGCTTCACTTTTTCCACATTTTGTTATGTTACAGCCTTATTCCAAAATGGATTAAATTCATTATTTTCCTCAAAATTCTACAAACAATACCACATAATGACATGAAAGAAGTTTGTTTGAAATCTTTAAAAACAAAAAAAAGCACATGTACATAAGTATTCACAGCCTCGTTGCCATGACACTCAAAATTGAGCTCAGGTGCATCCTGTTTCCACTGATCATCCTTGAGATGTTTCTACAACTTGATTGGAGTCCACCTGTGGTAAATTGGACATGATTTGTAAAGGCACACACCTGTCTATATAAGGTCCCACAGTTAACAATGCATGTTAGAGCACAAACCAAGCCATGAAGTCCAAGGAACTGTCTGTAGACCTCCGAGACAGGATTGTACCGAGGCACAGATCTGGGGAAGGGTATAGAAACATTTCTGCTTCATTGAAGGTCCTAATGAGCACAGTTGCCTCCATCATCCATAAATGGAAGAAGTTTGGAACCAGCAGGACTCTTCCAAGAGCTGGCCGCCTGGCCAAACTGAGGGATCGGGGGGAGAAGGGCCTTAGTCAGGGAGGTGACCAAAAACTCAATGATCACTCTGACAGAGCTCTAGCGTGTCTCTGTGGAGAGAGGAGAACCTTCCAGAAGAACAACCATCTCTGTAGCATTCCAATAATCAGGCCTGTATGGTTGAGTGGCCAGATGGAAGCCACTCCTCAGTAAAAGGTACATGACCGTCTGCCTGGAGAATCCTGAAGGACTCTCAGACCAAGACCAAGACCAAGACTAAACTCTTTGGCCTGAATGGCAAGCATCATGTCTAGAGGAAACCAGGCACCAGTCATCACCTGGCCAATACCATCCCTACAGTGAAGCACGGTGGTGGCAGCATCATGCTGTGGGGATGTTTTTCAGCAGCAGGAACTGGGAGACTAGTCAGGACCGGGGGAAAGATGAATGCAGCAATGTACAGAGACATCCTTTATAGGGGCACTTTAAACAAACCCCCGTTTCTTTTAAAAAACAGTCTTTTAAACATATTTGACCTACTAAAGAACCCAGGTTAGAAGGTGTGTAATAAATATTTTTAATTTCTTCTGACATATCAACAATTCAGTCTCCACAAAAGAATAACTCAGACGGTTTAATTTTGGGGGGTTTTATTTCAGTAAATTGAGAGCAACGGTATCATACGGCATCAAGGGAATGTAGAAATTTTATACAAATCAGTGTTTTTCTCAACAATATAACCAACTAGTGTATCAATAACTTTACAAACATCAGCCTGTTCTTTTCTTGACAACATTTGGGATCAACACTGCATCCGTTTACAATGAAAATCTTGTACAATAAGTTGATAATCTCACACTTAATACGATGTTTAAGTATACTCTTTGCCAGTCCTGTTGCACAGTATGTGTTTCCCATTTCAGTATCCCTCTCAGACAACTTGTATGGTGCCTTTCCAGCTGACCACGGCGTCATAGACAATCTGCTCGCTGCTGACATCTACAACTTTCTGACTTCACAAAGCTTTTCCACAATGTAAAATTTGTCACGCAGCTCATGAAAAATAGTGTCCACCGATCCCTGAATATTCTGCGGGTGAATCCTCAAACCACACAGACTTGCTTGAGCTATGATGTGTTTAATCCTGGTTTAACCAGATTACATGACAGTTCCTCAAAGTACGTGTCAAAGAAATATGCATCAGGTTCAAACAAAATGAGTGTCTAAGCTGACTCGGATGATCCACTTCACAGCCCAAACAGAGTTCTTTCAGCTTTTTGTTGATAAGATGTTCCAGAAGGACCACGACAGTCACCTTTAAAATGTTGAAACCGGCAGAGCAGTTACAAATATCTGTGTCATCAATCTCAGCATAGGCAGTGGCTCCAGCTAAAGCTCCATCAGTGTCTCCAGAGACATTGTGAATGTGTTTGTGTCGTGTATGTACCGATCTGTAGTCGTTTTTAACCACTGTAATATGAGGGTGGACTTAAGAGACGGTCTTTGGAATTGGTAATGCCCTGCTCAGGGTTAAACAACAATGTCTTTACAATATCTTCATCTTCATGAAGAAACTTTATCAAACTAACATCTTGGGGCAAAAGTCAGATCATCTCTCATTTCAACAGGTCCTCTTGTTGGTGAAATACACATCAAGCTTCTAGGGCTATAAGGAGTTCTCGGAGCAGCCATTGTAACAGATAGTTGCAGAGTGTCTTCTGTGTTTTAACTGTTTTCAGTGTCTTAAACCATTACTTAAACACCAAAAACCATGCTCACACTAAAGTCATTAACATAAACACATCAGAACATTCAGTGGGGGAGACCCTGGACAATACACAGCCCAGGAAGGACATCCCCAGACAGTCAGGTGCCTGTTCACACGTAGAGATCAATAGGGTTACCAGAGGTCATAAATTAGGTGCCCCTACAAAACTGTCAGCCAGGGGAACATGGGGTCATAAATTACAGAGGAGTCATAAATCAATCTGACATTATGACAGAAAGTGTATGTTATTATTACTTACATGTTTATTTTACCCATTTACAGTTGAACCTGATGACCATTTTATAACACAGATTTAGCATAAAACTTCTCTAAATGTTTGTGCACTAAGTCTGACTAGTTAATGCTTGGAAATGTTCAAACCTGCAGCACTGGTGGTAGCATAAGCACTGAAACCCCAAGGTTAACAAAAACATTTTGTTCTTTGGTTAATTCATTTAGCTAGTTCACAGCAAATAAGCATGACAACGCTCCTGCTCCTTGCTCCTTCGCCACTGTCCTCATCACCAACTGCAGACGGCTTAAATAAATCTTTTACTTTAGCACACTTTGCCACATCAGACAGCAAAGTCTTTTATTTTGCCACACCTTCTCTGCACCATCGGCAGCAGGTTTTGTCTTTCTATCTTTGTTTCGGCAACGAGGGCTAGATACTTTCAATGAGTGCTAGATACTAACTGCCCAAGTGCTAGATACTTTCATTTGTGATGGCAACTGCTACCTGCTATTACGGATTGCACCAGCCATGTCGCTGAAGCAAAGATGACATATTGAATATCTGTATATAGGCTATATAATGCCAGGGTTGGGAAAAAAAGACCTGCCCTCACAAGACCTGCTCACCGGGGAAATTCCCGAACTTCCCAATGGTCAGTCTGTGCTTGCTCACCAATAAACCCAGTGCTTAATTTGTAAATCTGCAGGTTCCAGAACAATAAGAGGGTAGTGATCTGGCAAGTCAGGAGGCACGCGAAAGGTCCCGGTCCCCGAACTTACAGGCATGTAAAAGTGCTTCTAGAATCTCATGTAGCCACTAATATTCAATGCTGATAGGTAGGCCTATGTTTTTGATCCTTCTAATACAACGATGGAACGAGCACACAAATGGCTCTTTGTAATCTTTGTAAGCTGTGGAACCACAGTGTTCAAAAACATCAGAGAAATGGTGGGGATGAGAAGGGATGCACGCTGCAAGCTACAAATGAGATTCATTTTGGAGAAACCCCACTCAAACTCCACTCAAGATTTGTATGGTATTCATAATAGCCAACAACTGCCTCAGTCCTTCTGGAACTTTTTGTATATTTGAGTCCTTGTAATCCCTAAAAGCCTGAAATCATGCTGATGTCATGCTCTTCTCCACTAGCATCTCCTTCCCCAATCAGGCTAGCACTATCAGCAACATGTGCCACTCACTCTCTTGGTCTCTTGCCTTAGTATTTTGCTCCACATTCTCATCGTCGTTGTTTGTGTTCTTTAAACATGCTGTTAATGATAACCGCTTTGTTTTCACCATGACACACTCTACAACATGTTCTGACAAGGAATTCATGTGAACTTTATGTGAAAGAGGCTATTTATTGGCTATTAGCAATGTTTGAGCACCGGTAATATAAGATTAGAATTTTTATTGCAGTTTTTTTGTTGTTCTATTTTACTTTTGGTGAATTAAAAACTAAAACGATTTGTTTTGATAATATTGCTGCATGAGACTTTAAACATCCAGCTGCAGAGGTGGTGGATCCACATAAAAATGGAATGCAGGTGTACTATATTTTAGAGGTGCTGGATCCTGTTCCAGCATGATTCAGTAATGTCACACAGATATCCAAGTCATTGTTCTGCAAATCTCAAGTAAGTGTTAAGTCTTGGCATTCAAGTCCCAAGGCAAGTTCTTAACTTAAAGTTTCAAGTCCTAAACAAGTCATAATCATAAAGTACATTTACACAAATCATACAGGCTTTCATCATTTTCTAGACAAACCTTATAACTCAATGGAAATATATTCTATCATATATTTGAGAGAATATTTCAGTTCAGTGTCAAATGATATGAGGTGTATTTTTCACTAAGGGCACTCATCAGTTCAGTTTGGTTTTGCCTTGGGATTTGCTTTGTGAAACTTCAGATGCTGAACAAAGTTTTTGCTTTTGCATCTGATATTCATGAACCACAGGTTCTACATGTTGCAACCCTTTTATTGTTGCAAACAACAAAATCTTTGTAGGCAAAGACTACTATCTTTGGGAGGATCGCTACCGCAATGTGTCTCTGTCGTCAGGCAATGAGTGGTCATCTTTGAAAAAAAATATATAAAGTCAAAGGGCTTGAATCCAACTGCGAAAATCAGCAAATTTGTGACTCGAGTCAAAGTTGAGCCAAAGTCATGTGACTTGAGTCCAAAAGCACTGCTTATTTTAGTCCAAAGACATGAAATTGAACAAATTAAGAACTAAATGCATAGCTTTAAATCATTAATGGATCATTGCAAATCCAATAAATTTAGAGCGATCATGTTTAGGATGTATTTGGGATGATACAAAGTCCAAACCAGAATTGAGTAAATATTAACATTACAGTGGATAACACACAGAGTCAAAGATCATAATCCTCCACATATGTTAGTACACCCCCCATGCAGTTCTCAGTATAAGCCGTATATATTTTAACAACAATATCAAAATGGAGAGCATGATTTAGTATGAAGCACTTCCTGTGTGTGTGAGAAACTGATTATATGGTGATCTTTGCATTTAAAATGTCTCAAATCTGTTTAAATGAATACTATAATCAGTCTTTTGTGTTATTCAGCAGACTTGGTCAAAAACAACACTGTTAACACTGACAATTTTTTCCTCTTGTGTCAATTTAAACTAAAAATTGTCCCCACTAGGTTAATAACCTCATTTTGTGGAGGTTGCCCTGTTTTATAGTCTTCAATGATTATTTCACTCTCTCTAATGAGTCGCACATAAGAGTCTTGTGTACTGCAGGCTTCTAGACTGGCCAGGTGCCCAGCTTTCTGTTCACTTAAAGATTTTAACAAGAAAATCTGAGTGGATGAGGAGGCACACAGTAGCTTAGTTTTTAGCATGTTCGCTTCACACCTCCAGGGTCCAGGGAGTCCCGTCAGGGCCATGTGTGTGCGGAGTTTGCATGTTCTCCTCATGCTGCGGGGGTTTCCTCCGGGTACTCCGGTTTCCTCCCCCAGTCCAAAGACATGCATGGTAGGCTGATTGGCGTGTCTAAAGTGTCCGTAGTGTATGAATGGGTGTGTGAGTGTGTATGTGATTGTGCCCTGCGATGGACTGGCACCCTGTCCAGAGTGTACCCCGCCTTGTGCCCGATGCGCCCTGGGATAGGCTCCAGGTTCCTCGTGACCCTGAAAAGGAGTAAGCGGTAGAAGATGGATGGATGGACGGAGGGATGGATGGATCTGAGTGGATGAAATGGATGATGTCCTAATTTGCATGTGGGTGTGTGTATGTGTGATCACTATTCATGGACCTCATAGGATTCGTTAGACTTTTGGTCCCTCCAGTTTTAATAAATTGTTAATTTTTCTTCTTATTGAACACTTTATTTATTTCATACCGTATTCACTGTAGGGGGAGGAAGGGGTGTATTTATGATGGTAGAAGGACATGGAGGATGTTATCAATTCATAGATACTTGCATTTTTTATGAGGGTAAAGGTGTAGAGACACTCCTGGGCCATACTTGGGTATTATATAATGAACAACTTTTTCTAGGTCCTCTGAACTAATAGGACTGTGATAACGCAGGCTTGTATGATTTACATATACTTCACAAATTATAGATGTGAAATTAAAGCTGACTTTCTGCCATTTCACCACATAAGGTGAGCGATTCACATGTAGTGAGGAATTAATAAGGAAGTGGCTCAAATCAGTATTCATACCTTGAAATTTTACCTCAAGTTTTTATGTAAAGGTAATGATGTAAAGCAACCTCTTTACCCACAGGTTCTGTTACAAAGTGCACTCATGTGAAATCTTGTGTTCTAACAAAGCATAGCAATCAAATTTCAAAGTGTCATTTCTTCAGTGTTGTCACATGAAAAGATATAATCAAATATTTACAAACATGTGAGGGGCGTACTCACTTTTGTGAGATACTGTACATACCATATAGACATAGACTTATGACAAAATAAACTATAATAAAAAAAAAATTAATGGAAAGATGGTTCATTTAAATCTAGACTACACACTCTTAAAACAGTGTTAATTCATCAGTATATCAATATACTCATATGTTTTTGTGTGGGGATGCTACTTTTAGTCAGTAAGAAACTTTTTAAACTTCTAGTTTTGATTTTTGATAAAGTAAACATGTTTTTGTTTGTGTTAGCAGTGGACTCTACAAACTATCTGCATATCTAATTGCTAATAAAATCTGAATTTGTATGCATGGGTATAAGAACAATATATCTATGTGACGACATTCCTTCACAGGTAGCAAAGGTGATGCACTTTGTGTGAATGAAAGCTAATGACTCATTAGCGAAGATAGCCTGGAACAAATGTCGAGTGGAATTATGAGCCATGACTCATATGAGACATTGTTATGTGGAGTCCTTGGGAGCCTGAACTGCTCATTATGAGAAAACTCAGTGAACCTGAGGCTTCACACACTGCCATTTTACTGAAATAATCCCAAATGCCCTTATTTAACTGGCCCCTGAACCGCTGTTGCTATACAATAAAAGAAGAAGGAAAACCTTGGAGGAACCATAATGTTCTCTCTTACACTATATTGTAATGTATAAAGCCTCTGATTCACATTGTGAGCACATATCCGGGCAAGCCCACGACTTATATAGCTATAAATGTCCTTGGTCAACGCTTTTAATGTTGCCAACCTCTGGAAAGTGAAAGTGAGAAGAGAGGCATGCTGGCCTGAACTTCACCTGAATAAGCAATGTCCATGATGAATCAAGAGCTAATAAATAGAATGACAGAATGGTGTAATGTTATAAGGGCCTTCATAGTGGAAATATAAAAAGCTAAGCTAATAGGACTTTGACATGATTCAAATATTTCACAATGATTAACCACATTATTATGTACAGATTTATTTCTTTTTTACACTTGCTGGCAAGTTATGCTGTTTTTGGTGGACTATAAATGGCTTAAAGGAAAATCTGCATGTACCAAGATATTGATTACTGCACTTAAAAAAATGGAATATGTCATTGGTGAGATTTCAGAGAACATCCATCCATCCATCCATCTTCTACCGCTTACTCCTTCTACAGGGTCGCGGGGAACCTTAGTAGTTCTCCGGGAGTCATGAAAGAAATAATAGTTATTAATATAATTTCTTAGTAATTCTCCGGGAGGCATGAAAGAAATACCTATTGATTTGCTAATAGTGAACTACCGCAGTCATCTGTGATATTATTTACTAATTCGTTAATCAAAGTTTCTAGTTAGTTAATAGCAGTTAGAATGTTAATATTGCGTTATTCATTTCTTCCTGTGTAGTTAATCATTAATGATGGCTCAGTATTCTAAGGTATTACCCAGTACTCTTGCCCCAGAAAAAAAAAATAGAGAAACCTATAGCAGTTTCTCAGTTGCTGTCTGCTAGACGAATGTAATTTGTTCTGGTCTAAGCTGTTTTTTGTTTGGAATTTGTTTTCGTCCTGTGTGTTTCTCAAAAGAGGTGAATTAAGACTTCCCTAACCGTTCACCCATGTCCCAATTTCCCTGCTTGTCGAACATAAGACAGACTCTTTTCCTGACAAAAGCTGATAACACAGAGAGCCATTGCACACTTTAAAGCAGCAAATGAAAATGCCATTGCTGGGCCCCATTTCTGCCACTCTTCATCACTGAAACGCACAGACTGCTATGTCCCAAAACTAAGCTCCTTAGAGTAATAATGTATTTAAAATTCAAAAGCAACATGTTGGCATTCTCATTTGATGTACTAATACCATTAAAGGTGGGATGATAATGTATTATTAGTGTCAGGACAAACACTTGAAATTTCAACAGAGTTGTTTCTTCCATTCTTTTGAAACACTCTACCACACTAACACTTCATATCCTCTAAATATTGATGTTATTGCCAGGGGTTGAAAGTTATCAATCTGCATGCATTGAGTACATGGTTTACTGTAACAGTACTTTTTTGATTATAATTGTAAAGTAAAGTAATTGTACTTTTACTTATACTTGAATTAAAAAATATAAGTATATATATAGTCAAAGAGATGGTTTATTATCTGCGCAGAAACACCATGGGCACTACAACATTTCGTAGTCACAATCTTAGTCTAAACATAAATTGGGTACAGTGGGCTTTTGTACGTGCATAAATAAAGAAAAATATAGTGACACTTTCTATGAAGCCCATGCTTATATTGAATTATAGCCACATTTATAATTATCTATAAGCAAGAATTACTGCTCTATAAATACATTTATAACAACACATAAAGACTTATACTTCATTATAATAACAGTTATAGGTACATTTATATTATTGTTATAATTTCTTATAAGTGATACACTTGCTTTTTCAGTGCCCATGCTCATAATGCATTATACACAAATTCATAATTATTAATTATCCAGTCTTATGGTTCCATTAATGTATTCATAAAAATGCAGCCTGCATTTTTTAATGTTATTATGTTATAGTTATAATGACTTATTGGTAAAGCAGATTTATTTCAAGGTCCAATATGTGAATTATTTTATATTGTTGTTGATAGTTGTGTTGTGCTGCCTTATAAATACTTATTGTGAGTTCTAATACAATTACTAACCTGTAGCCTATAAATGCATTGATGGCTTTAAGTAAAGTAAAAGCATAGGATGCAGTTTCCATAATGCAAATGTTAATAAATCATGAAGATGTGCTTATTATGGATGATAAATGCCTTTAAAATTATTTATTTGTAAATGTAACTACTGAACAATAATAGTTTTAATAAATTAACAGAAATAATATTAATGCAAACAGTTGTATTTTTTTTAATGTTACATACCATCAAAACTTTGCAACATTAATTTTTGAAGTCTAATGTCAAATCGGAATATGCATTTCCATCCATATGGATGAGGAGCTAGAGCTTTTAACAAGTCAAACTTTCTAGTCAAACAAATAATTGACAAACAAATTCATGACATCAAGAAATGCCTGAGATAAACAATATCATTAAGAACAAGTGGCTGACATACTCAGAATACTTATGTACATGCGCTTTTTTGTTTTTTATTTTTAATAAATTTGCAAAGATTTCAAACAAAGTTCTTTCACGTTGTCATTATGGGGTATTGTTTGTAGAATTATGAGGAAAATAATGAATTTAATCCCTTTTGGAATAAGGCTGTAACATAACAAAATGTGGAAAAAGTGAAGCGCTGTAAATACTTTCTGGATGCACAGTACATGATTTTGGCAGTATCTGCCAAAGTTATCTCATGAAGTCAAGAAATTGGCTAATGATACTGCACAATCCTTTGGCATCATGTCCAACACATCAGATGATGATTTTGCAGAATTGGGACACTTTAGATTATATCTTAGCACAACAAGGAGGTACGTGTGCAGTGGTGGGTCCTAAGTGCTGTACGGATATGTTTGACCCTACTCTAAATTTGACTCGATACATCAATGACCTTCACACATTTGCTTACTGTCACGTCCCGAGACGTAAGGGAGTTGAATACGGAAGCAGGTGCAGGTAAAGACATTTTTTAAAGGAGGCAGGCAGATAAATCCAAAACGTGAAACAGATGCGTAGTCAAAAACAGGCAGTGGGTCAGGCGATTGGCAAACAGGCATGTACAGGGTTAGGCAGGAATCGAAGTCGCGGTTACAGAAAACAGGGTCAAAACACAAAACAAGAAACATGAACCTATGACTGGGAACTGGGAGCAGAGAACACCAGTGTGGTCTAAGAGAACTAATCTACCGTTAAACTAACTAAATCGCTCGCGGTACGTAACATTAACTATCTACTATTTAACTATAATACTCCACGAAGTGTACTGTGAGGCGAGGGGTATATATCCCAAACATAATCAGCGCTAAGTGCTTACAGCTGAAAACAATGACGACACACCCTCAAAAACAACCAATGACAAAACAGGGAGGAGACAGAACAGAAACAAAACAAACGCATGTGTCCATAGTAAACAATGTCACAGTTATCAAGGTTTGAAGAGCTGGCTCGTGCACGCGCACGCCCTCCGGCACTCCGAGCGTGCTGCAGGCTGAAGCTCTGACTAAAGGGGAGATCGTGACACTTACATATAAATAGGGACCTAGAAATAGTGCAGAATCTTGAATATTAAATATTCAAGTTGAAACCAAAGTGATGTACAAGTAGAATAAAACAGAACGAGGAACTGAAAGGAGTATAGTATTATTGACTGAATAATCGAAGAGGTCTTGAGGCAGTATATGGGGTAAGGAGATCACATATGTAGTGTTGAACAAGTCCATGCAAAACTTTAAAAACGTATAGCAAAATTTTAAAATCAATGCAGAAATTGACTGGTGACCACTGTAAAGAGGTGAGGAGAGGAGTAACATGCTCACGTTTCCTGGTGGCAGTTAATAATACAGCCACCACAATTTGTACAGTAGTCTAACCTTGATGTTATAAATGCATGAATGGTCCTTCTTAGAGAGCATTTTCTTGATTTTAGCTATAGATCTCAGCTGAAAAAAGCTGCTTTTGACAACAGCACTAATCTGCATATCAAAACACAGTGTAGGCCCTAGAATAACACCAAGGTTTTTGACAAATCATGCACATTGGTAGACAGAGAACCTAGCTGATTGAAAATAGAAGTAGTTGAGACTGGTGGGCCAAAAAGATTTATTTCAGTTTTATCACTAATTAGCTGTAAAAAAAATAAATAAATAAATAAAATAAATAAATAAAATCATGTCCATCCAGCATATAATGTCATAAAGACATCCAAACAGATTTGACAGAGAACAGCTGTTATTCGAATTTACAGGAAAATAAAGCTGCGTGTCATCAACATAACAGTCATATGATAAATTGTGTTTCTGAATGATATGACCAAGGGGAAGCATATATAGAGCAAACAAAAAAGGCCCCAAAATGAAACCCTGAGGAACACCATAAGAGATTTTGACATGAGATGAGAAACAATTTCCTACATTAACAGAAAACGTTCTCCGCTTAATGTAAGAGGCAAACCACTTTAACACAGGTCCCTGAAACCCAGCCACATGATTAAGTCTTTTTAAAAGGATATCATGATCTACTGTATCAAAGGCTATACTTAAATCCAGCAGGATTAAAATACAGCAGAAACCAGAGTCAAGAGAGAGTAAAATGTCATTGGTAACCTTTAACAAAGCAGATTCAATACTATGTAGTTCTCTAAAACAAGACTGAAATGTATCAAAAATATAAGAAGTACTCATGTAAGAAGAGATCTGATAGTAAAACTTTTCCCAAGATTTTGGAAATAAAACTCCATTTTCTAGGGAGCTAGCAGTAACAGCAAACTTAAAACTGGAATTGTACTACCTTGGGCCTCTCTATGATAGTCTCAGCAAGGATTCTTCATTTAAATAAATACAAGGAAATTTAATTATGCGCTTTTAAAAAAAGAGTGTGGTTTTAAGGTAGAGAAATCTCAGGGATGGAGAAATGAAACATTATTGGATCTAAAACCATTAATTTGATTAATGCAACGCTTTTTGCTTCATTCCTAACAAACATCTAGGACTGTTTCGGGACCAAAATGTCTATTTGGTTTTCTTTTTTAGCAACAAATTGTAGTGGAAAAGCACACTGGTTGGAAATAGTTTCACTAAATACCACATTAGTCAGTCATCTGTGCAATTCACAGTCAGTAAATAGCACAAACTCCTGCAGGCTGAATTGTGAACATTAGGAGCATGCTGTGCTTGTTGGTTTGGTGCATTGTGCCCATTTAATATGCACAGGTTCATAAATTAAGCTCATTTAATTTTAATAATACTCCCTCTGTGCCTTGAGACTCTGGTTTGTGAGTCAGTTACAGTTGGGTCCAAAGGTCTGAGTCTATATCAAACACTATATTGAGGATATATATGCAGATTTTGAAAAAAAATACAATAAAAATTTTCATACACTATTCACTTTTTTAAACAGTTAGTAGTGTATGCAGTGCAAAATTTTAAATCCCTTTGATTTCTGGGTTGTTACAAAAAATACAAAAATGTGTCTCAGTTGATTTAATGTTGTTTTTCTTTATATTTTAAACACGGGTACTGGAAGTATACAGGCTGGCCTGTCTAAATGTGGATGTGTTGCATCAATGGCCAATTGTTTTGGTCTCTTACGGTCATATTCAAAGTTGAGCAGATGAATGCATGGCCAGTTTATCATTCAAACCATGGGCAAATGTTCTTCACAGAAGAGCATATCAAATTAATAAAAAACATTGGCATTTATATTGTCACACAATGTAAAAAAAAAATTATGCACAATAATAGGATGTGTTAGATCACGTTATTTTATTATCTGTAAATAATGACAGTGATTTTCAGACATTTTTAGAAGTTTCTGAAAACCACATTTGGCCCTTAAAGACTAGCACCTGTTTTTGCCCCATTGGCAAACTCCTCTTTGAAACATCCATCCATTTTCTATACTGCTTATCCTACAGGGTCATGGGGAACCTGGAGCCTATCCCAGGGAGCATCGGGTACACGGGATGGATGGGGTGCCGATCCATCGCAGGGCACAATCACATACACATCCACACACCCATTCATACACTACGGACACCTTAAGACAGATTCGACTAGTTCAAAGAGAGTCATTAAATGTAAGACTCTATGGAGTTGCTATTACAATATAATTAAACTCCACTTCTCTTATGGGGCCAATTACAAGTCTCCAGAAACTCTATATCTGTATTTGTTTCATGTTTTCTTGGGTAGAACTATGAGGTGACACACAAATCCTTTCGTTATCCATCAAAATGGTGAGAGTTTTTATCCATACAAGTCGGATAATAGGCGTAAAAGGTTAAAAATACCATTAAACACAATCATAGCCATATAGTAAGTAAGGGACAGTTGAAAATTTACCATCAATTAGATACATAAGCATATTTATTTATTTTATTATATTACTTTGGGGGCAAAATGTTATCTCACAGCTTCAGGGTCCCTGGTTCAATCTTGATTTTGGGATATTGTCTGTGTGCAGTTTCTTGTCATGTTATCCCTATGTCCACATAGGTTTCCTCTGGGTTCTCCAGTTTCCTCCCAACTCCCAAAATCAAGCCAGTAGGTGTATTGGCCTCTCTAAAATGCCTCTAGGTGTGTGCATGGTGCCCTGCAATGGACTGGTGTCCCATCTTGGGTGTATTCCCATCTCACACCCAGTGTTCTGTCCTGACAGCGATAAAGTGGTTACTGAAATTAAATTAATGATATATTATGTTTTCTCATTTTCAGTAAGTGTATAAAATAAAATGTGTGCAGCCAATTTGTTTCCATGCTGGATTATTCAGCCACTCCCAACTCATTCATCAACAGAAATGGAGCACCTCAGGAGCTTAGAGTTATTTGAGCACCAACCAAAAAAAAAATAAAAAAGCTGAGAATCAACAGAAGAAATAATCACTATGTTAAATTTGGTGCAATGCTAATACTCAGTAGAGACTCAACATAAACAATAGAAACTCAGACCAGTACCTCTTGTGCATTTATGTACTAACAGTGCATAACTACGGAGAGTTTATGTGTTGCAGAAGACAAGTCAACAACAGTCAGCTCAACACAAACCCTGCAATGAATCACACTGTTCTCCTCATATGTTCTGCCCATATGGTAGTCTACAGTATATACAAGAAGGGAATAGTGGCACAGCAGTAGGTGTGAGATGTCTCCGTTTGACATTGCTGAGTCTCTCTGCCCCATTTGTCATCCCCCAAGAACATTTCCACCTTGCTGTTTGCAGGCAAAACAGATGTAGAGAGACGGTTATTCATCCTGTGCAGAAAGCTGACAGAGTTACAGATCTGCAGTCAAGGACTCTGCTGGCCTTGCATTTATCTCCCATTTCCCACTCAGGGAGGCGTATGGCAGCAAACACAAAACTAAAAAAGAAAGAGAGAAAAAAGAGAGAGTCCAATTTAAGAGAACTGGCAATAGTGAAATCCATAAAAAATCATTATTTAATATTTATTTAATACAAACATAAACAGTTAACAGCATGATAACTAATCATTCATTCAAAACACCTTCTCAAAATAAGCTTATTAACATATTCACAATAGTTTACATTTGTTTTGAGCCTACAATCCATTTCAAGTAAAACTTCTATATAAAATTCTCCCTGACCTGGACTAAATTAAAAAATAATTTGACCTTAACCAAAGCTTTAATAACAACTTCATCCACATCAAATGGAACTAAGTCAGCCACACTAGACACAGTCCTATGGTCAGTAAAAACAACAGGATGTAAATTGAGTGGCTGATGAAAAACAAGTTCAGGTAGAGACTGTAATTATAATCTTTCACCCTTTCCTAACAGTGTTGTGACATTTGAAATGCTAAGATGATCACAGAATTACATGGTCATACTGCGGAGCTGCTCCATGCTGAATTGTAATGTACACAATTTATTTTTATACTAAATTTAGTCACAGTTTAACACTCTAGCAGGAAGTATTTCTTGTTCAAATATTGATGATGATATAATTTCCCATGTACTTGCAAAAAAAATCTTGCCAGTGAAAATATTGTCAAATATAGTCAAATTTATCTAGTCTTCCCTATTAATAAGATTACTGTTACGAAACAGGACTTGGAGACAAGAAGTAAGCGCAGGAGAGCAGTCTTTATTGTAACACTTAAATGAATACACGAGAAGGCAGGAAACCAGATCTAAACATAAAACTCTAACTCAAGCAAAGAGCGTGAAACTTAACTCAAACAGTTCTCCTTTAACTATAAACAAGACAGGAAACAATCCTCTAACAATGGCAGGAACACATCTAACTAAAGCATGAACATCTCATTTAACTAGAACAGGAACATCTCATTTAACTAAAGCAGGAACATCTTCTTTAACTAAAGCAGGAACATCTCATTTAACCAGAACAGGAACATCTCATTTAACTACAGCGTGGCATAAGCACTCTTATCTAGGGCATGGCATCAACATTCTTATCTATGACAGGACTTAAACTTTCTTGACTACGACAGTATACAAACACTCAACTACAACAGGGTTTAACCTAAGTAACAGGAAAACAGACAGAGCATGGCAACATCACAACCTGGCACCATTATACATTCCGTCATCTTCTCTGTTAGTCCATTCTCCTGTTTACTTTACTTGGCTTGGTGGGACTTTGCTTTACGGGACGTTGCTTTACGGGACGTTGCTTCGTTGCTCCAACGCCGCTTGATGTGCGCAGCACTGCGAGGGGTTTAAGTGAACAGTCTCTTGATTGCCGACAACTGGCGACACTTAACCCAGCTTTAGTGTCCATGCGCACTTCAGTCACGTGCGTGTTCTCAAGCTGCTCGTGCACGTTATCGCCACAGTGCCATCTGCCGGTGGTACCGTAACAATTACAATACACCAAATATGAGCATTAAACCTATTTCTAGACATTTTAAAGAATTTCAAATTTAAAATTGTCTTGTCTATTGCCAGATTTTTTTTTCCTTCTAATTTTAGGCATTTATTTCTAAAATAAAAAAAATAAAAATAAAGTAAATTTATATGCCAATAGAATAAGTCAATTCAAAGCTTCAAAGTATTTAAAGGCAGTGAAAAATTACATGTAACCATGTCCCTCCCACACGTGATGAAGAACTTGCAAATGCCTTGGTGGAAGACTGGGGTAACATCTCACAGCAAGAACTGACAAATCTGGTCTATGAGGATGAGATACACTATAGTACTTAAAGCAGCTGATGGCCAAACCAGATGTGTACTGACTGTTACTTTTGATATAGAATATATATATATATATATATATATATATATATATATATATATATATATATATATATATATATATATTTGAAAACATGCGGCTTTGCTGAAGACAAAGACAGCTGATGACATGGTTTACAGGCACCGTTTTATACGCGACATGCAAAATGCCATGTCACCTGACCATGGCAGGCCTATAAACAGACGGGATTTTACACAGACTTCAGATAACAGTTGTGCTTGAGGGCGCTTCCCACCGCGTGAAGCTCATGCAACGTTGAGTTTCCTCTGAAAGGGAACAGAAAGCTTGCAGGGCTGGAAACAAACTAGCACTCTAAATGGAGATGAAATTAAAATCAACCGGAAAGGATGGAATTCATTCACCCATAGAGATCTAATGCCACTGGTTGATTCATATAAATTGCACTTTTTATTTAAAATATAAGTGCTATATAATAAGTGTTGATCTTTTACAAAATGCAAACCAGCATAACACTTTTGCTTTAGTTCCTGTTTGTGTCTAAATGAAGAAACCAAACACACAGACAGAATCAAAGACGTTTTTCATGGCAGTCTGAGAGCAAGCATAATAATGCAGCTCACTACTCGCAGACCATTATGGACTGACTGCAAGAGAGGAAGAGAGATAGACAGCGAAAGAGAGAGAGAGAGAGAGAGAGATGAATGCAGTATGTGTTTAAAGGAGACCTTTGCAAGCATTTCCTAAACGTTGGGACAACAAAGCTTGTTTGTATCCACACTATGAGCTGGTTGGGGTAAGAAAAAGCAAGAGATGGAAAAAACATCTTACGGAAAAAAAGAATCCACATTTAAAACTATATATTTAGTCTACAATCAACTCTACAATGAAAAAAAATTCCCATAAATGATATTTTGAGAACGCTTTTCTAACAGCACATTGTTTTAATGTATTTTTTTTAATTATCTGCACCTCTACAATTAATTTATCACGGACTGAATAACAGCACAAAGCCTCTTTAAGGTTGGTGAGCATACAGTATGCAGGATATTTTAATCTGCTTTATATTCTTATAAGGTTTGTCTGTTTTTTTAGATGCATGATTGGCCTTTTTGAAAATCTACCCAATGCCAAGGCTTAACCTCCTGGCAGAAGCAACCAAGTTTTGGGCTAAAAAAAACCCCCTGGTACTTCATATCCACTGATTGATATCCCCAACTCCCATTACCACCATCTATCCCAATTATGGGAAAAAGTATATTTTCACTTCAGACATTTTGTGAGTTTCAATGAGAAAGTGCTTCTTTTATGCAACCTTTCTAAATTGCTGGTGTTACAAAGGTGCAATTTAATTGTTCGTGTTAAATCCAGAACCCTTTTTTGCCTTAATCACCATTCTCCTCAGAATGCGCTTATTGTTCTTATGCATTCAATTTCTGTAAAAATCCCCTGTAAAAACTTTTTTCTCTCTCTCTTTTTTGTGACCCTGATTATGTTGGAGTTCTACAGTCAGTGTAGTGACAAAAAGGAACCTGATGCCAAAACCCTAGCCTGACTTATCATTTTATGTAGGTCAGTGGTGGATTTGTTTACCATAACATGCAGTAGGAAGGATGGATAATGGTGAATTTTCAATGTCTTTGTTCAAATTTCTCCACTTTCCATTTTTAATACTTGCTCTAAAAACAAAGCTGACTATTGTTACCATTAGCAAAGCTATGTGCAGCTTGAGGGCAGTGCTAGTTTAGTGGTTAAGGTATTGGACTACTGTTTAGAAGGGCATAAGTTTAAATCCTAGCACTGCAATGCTGCCCTTGTTGGGCCCATCAGCATGTATAAATGTAATGTCCGTTTGCTTCTGTAAGTTGCTCTGTCTGCTAAATTCTATAAATACACACTTTCCACAAATCTGACCTAAGCA
The DNA here is from genome assembly GCF_023375685.1 of Ictalurus furcatus. Taxonomy (NCBI): domain Eukaryota; kingdom Metazoa; phylum Chordata; class Actinopteri; order Siluriformes; family Ictaluridae; genus Ictalurus; species Ictalurus furcatus. The sequence goes on along the minus strand of NC_071277.1, from coordinate 3,142,446 downwards.
AATCAGTTTCTGTATGCTAAGTCTATAATTAAATGGGTCGGTATATGTAGGATTGAACAATCCTGCCTGTCATGAGCTGTAATGTTTATTTCAGCTTGAATGCCATAGCAAGCTACTGTTTAGTTGGTGATTAAAGTGTTTTATTACCTTTTACCCCTGAATCAGACATATTCATTTCGCTTAATGCAAAGATTTTATTTTTTTACACTGCATTCACTAGAACCTTAACAACTTTTAAGGACTTGCTTTAGTTCCTGATTAGCTCCAGTACTGAATAAACTGCAGGGCAGTTTTACTGAAATCAGCTTATTTTTATCACACTTTTCAAGCAAGTGCTTTGCATAAAGCACACCAAACGTATCCAATTAAACAATCCAGTAAATAAGAAAAACAAATTCATCAAGTGTGCAATTGATTTATCACATTTACAGGTGCATCTCAAAAAATTTGAATATCGTGGAAAAGTTCCTTTTTTCCTGTAATTTAATTCAAAAAGTGGAACTTTCATATATTATAGATTCATTTCACAAAAAGTGAAATATTTCAAACCTTTTTTTTTTGTTTTAATCTTGATGATTACAGCATACAGCTCATGGAAATCAAAACTCCAGATTATAATACAGAAATGTCGACCTTCTGAAAAGTATGTTAATTTATGCACTCAGTAATTGGTCGGGGCTCCTTTGCTACTGCATCAGTGTGGCGTGGCATGGAGGCTGTAAGCTGTAATCATCAAGAATACAACAAAAAAGGCTTGAAATATTTCACTTTATGTGTAATGAATCTAGAAAAATCTGAAAGTTCCACTTTTTTAATTAAATTAAAGAAAAAAAAAAAAAGTTTTCCACAATATTCTAATTTTTTTTTTAGATGCACCTGAATAGTTATACATCCAAAGCTGCCAATCAACAACACCTACAAAATGTCAATGTTTAATGAGTTTGAAGACAAGTTTGAAGACTACAACAACCAAAGGCCACACAGTGCTATTCTGTTTTAGCTTTACTCTGATTATTAGACTTAATTCAATTTCATTTTCAGCATATGGTTCACTGTAGGAGTTATGCAGTTATGCATCTTGTTGCCAGGTTACAATATTCAGCCACGCAGTGTCTTGAGGCTACTAAATGTGAATCAGATAGATACAGCACATCCATCCATACATTTTCTATAACACTTATCCCTACAGGGTCACAGGAATGTGGAGCCTATCCCAGGGATATCTGGGGCACCCTGGACAGGGGTGCACAATCACATACACACCCAAACCCTTACACTACGAACACTTTGGACATGCCAATCAGCCTACCATGCATGTCTTTCGATTGGGGGAGGAAACCGAAGTACCCGGAGGAAACCTGGAGGCAGCACGTGGAGAACATGCAAACTCTGAGAGCGTGAGATGAACGTGCTAACCACTAATGCAGTACAGGGTATCATTTAATCAAATCAATTGTACTCCAGTGCTTTTTAATTCTATATATGGCTCAGTCCAAAGGTGTTGATTGAAAGCATAGTTTAAAAGCCTGTACACTTTTGGGGCAACGTCATATGGACAGATGAGACAAAGATCAACTTGTAGAATGATGGGAAGAGAAGAGTATATATATATATATATATATATATATATATATATATATATATATATATATATATATATATATATACTCTTCTCTTCCCATATATATATATATATATATACATACACTCACACACACACAATTTGTTTAATTCATGTATATGTGATGCTTATAGTGTGTCTTTTTCAGTGTAATAAAGTCTGCATTAATAGTAACACTGTTTTGAACACTATTAAGACACCCCATCCCACACCCCAAAAAAGGTGTCCGCATGACCAGAATATGTTCACCCTACATTTTGTGATGTAATGTTACAGGCATCAGGGACAGTAATCTTTTATTTATTTATTTATTTAAAACAAATCCAAGCTCTAAAATAAGCTTTACATAAAATTATTTTATATCATATTGCTTTTCTCTTGACTTTGTGACCTTGAAGTAATCCAAAAATAATCAGAATACATTAATTTCATATTATGATACTTGGATTGCGTTACTGATTACATTTTTATGAAGTAATTTGTAACAGATTACATTTTTAATGTAGCTCTCCCAACCCTGAATAATAATAATAATAGCATTCAATTATATGGGGTGTACTGTCTACACGAAAAAGAACAACTGTTGTTTGCAGTAATGTTCAGTCAGGTTTTCAACAAAATATCGAAAGAGACAAAAAGTCATCCATAGCTTTATATTCAATATAAATGCATGCTGACATTCTATTTTTCATTCTGAGTCATGAATAGAAATCCATGTCCTTGTTCATTTGCAGTCCTTCATTTTGCTGTTATTTATAAAGGCCCAGTGGTTGGTCCAGACCCACATGATGAGCCTCATTCATCGAGAGAATCGGGCACACCTAATTCACAAAAGCCATTACTTTCTATCGACCTGTTCCTTATTGTACGGCAATAAAAGCAGCTGTTTTCCCTCCCACTGTGACCAGAATGTCATGCTGTTTCTATTTCAGCAGTTAGCAAAGACTGATACAATTTTTTGTCAAATTACATTTGTCAGAAAAACAAGATTAAATCATTCTCCACCCTTTCTATCTAGAACATTATTTTTATGGAAGCACCTAACTCATCGAGAAGCATCAGTATCAGGTCTTAGTCTTTATGACCATAATGTGATGCTGTAACTTGAGGTAACTTTTTAAGAAAAATATCAGTGTGGAGCCATAACAATAATAAATAAGGACATTCAGTTTCATTCACTGATTTCTTAATCAGTTTCATAATTCAAATGTGATTTCTTAATTAGCCTTAAATAACATGCGTTAGACATTAAAATACTTGTATAAGGTTTTGTGCTTTACAGATTTAAAATAGCTAGTCACAAACACAAACAAGTAAAATAGCTAGCAAATAAAATGGTTAGCACATTTGCATCGCACCTCCAGAGTTGATGGTTTGAATGCCGTCTCTGTCCTGTGTGCACGGAGTTTGCATGTTCTCTCCATGCTTCAGAGGTTTCCTCCCCCAATCCAAAGACACGCGTTGTAGGCTGAGTGGCATGACCACATTGTCCGTAGTGTGTGAATGGGTGTGTGAATGTGTCTGCAATTGTGCCCTGCAATGGGTTGGCACCCTGTCCAAGCAGTTCCCTGCCTTGTGCCCTGAGTTCCCTGATATAGGCTCCAGGCTCCCCTGCATCCATGTGTAGAATAAAAGGTATGGAAAATGGATGGATGGACAAATGGACCTCCCTCTAACCAGCTCCTGTGTTTGCTAGCTATATATGTTATGCATTTTCTTACATCTATATAAGAGACAGGCTATCCTTTAACTTCTTAAACATATTGTTTAGCTATTCATAAAACAATGGCATTGCTGGATTTCAGGTTTGAACATCATCTGAAATATTTTCCAGTTCAAAATGCTTATTCCTAGATGTGATATCCTGATGATAGCCTCTGAAATACTGGAGGTCTACTGCATTAAAAGTAAAATATAATTATACATTTTCTAAAACATAATTTTCCTTAAAAATTTTCTTTAAAGTGTTTTATATCGACAATATTAATATGGTGAGGTTGCAATGTATTCCTGACTATGTCACTGTCTTAAAGCATATTAAATTCAGTACTTACAGTGAAACTAATAGGAAAGATATGTAGAAACAATTATGAGAGTATGTGCTCTTTCACAGATGCTGGGAATTTAAGGGGTCTTAAGATCATAGGGAAACAAAAGTACTGTTTTTATGAGCATTAAACAATAAAGTGATGCTAAAACTTGGGGTGATCTTATCTTTACACCACTAAGTAACCAAGCAGCAACATTTTCAACTGAGTAGGTATCAGAAGAAGCTTGAGCCCAAGGATTTTGGTGGGGAAGGATAAGAGCAACATAGCCTCAAACAAAATTAAGTCAACTATTGTAACAAAATTATGTAAAGGCTATTACACTTATGCTATAGTGTACCATCTAATATATTTTTAGATTAACCCCACAATGGCCAGCTGAGAGTCAACAAGATGTGAACAAGCTAACCAGAAACCAATTTTCAACAAGAGCACAGAAAGATAGTATGGTCTAAAAGTCCCCGAGCACAGATGAATAGCCAAACAAAAAGTCCAACAATATACAGTAATTCCCTTGGTTGATCAAACTGAACCACCTCGTTGTTAAATCTACCTTGTTTGTAAAGAAAATAAGGTTGTCCTTCTTTCAGATATGCAATTTTTTCGATCCTGGCTTTATTGAAATTAGACATAATAATTTTATAAGTAATTAGTGCTATTACGATGTTTCTGTTTGTTGATAATCGCAAAGACACATTAATAACTTGCTAATTGCTAATTTGTAATCAGAGGAAGGGCTAAAAACTGCAAACTAAAAAGTCACCTGGTTTCATTTTGATAACATGTTTAAAGGGATTTTTGTAAAGAAATTCAACTATGTTTAACACGGCTTCACCACAGTTCATTACAGTTCCTGTCACCACTGTCACAGCAAACACAGAAGAGGTAATATCATCAACTGTCCTGACCACTGCATCATCTAGACAAGCAACCAAATCAATGGAATGTCAGCTTATATCTTTCAATATAGCATTTCATTTTTAAATCGTTGGTCAATCAAAAGATGTCATGAGTATTTCAATAGAATTTAACATTTATGGAGTTGTAAATGGGGACTTTATGAAGCTTAACATTTGTTCAATGACTAACATATGGTTGGACTCTTCCCCACCTGCAGCTATTGATGAGTTGCCACTGGGAAGTATAGTGTTTCCTCGCAATATGTATTACATGATAAATGAATATAATAGTACAAAGTGCTTTTCTGTTCATCTCATCCAGTTTCCAGGATGATGCTGTTTTCATCTGACAGCTAAATATTCTTCTAACATACACTCCAATTACTTTCATCACCATTCCCAATTTGAAGAGGCAGCATTAAACTGAAGAGCAGTTAAATGATAACAAGTGTGTTTCAGGGACATTCATTCTTGCATTTTATAACAAAAAATATATAATGTTATGAAACTGAGCTTTGAAAGTCCATAAAAACAATGCATGTTCCCTTTCTATTTGTAGGCCTGCCGTGGTCAGGTGACGTGGCATTTCACGTGTCGTGTCACAATAAAACGGCACAGACACGTGAAATGCCACGTCACCTGACCACGGCAGGCCTACAAATAGAAAGGGAACATGCATTGTGGAGGTATCAGGGAACAAGAGGTTGGTAGGGCAGTTAGCCCCCAGTATTACTGTAGGGCTCCCTTAGTCAATGTCCTCCCAAGTTTTCAGTTTTGTTTGGTCAGCGAGCTGTCACAGGGCAGTGAAAATCTGATGCTTTCACTCTAACATAATGTGGAAAGTTAACATCACTAAAATCGATCTGGCATGGAAACTACTGCCAAATGTGTCTCCATGGGTTCTGTCCTCCATAGAAAAGGTACAGGTCCAGTTCATAGCACAATCCCCCTGTTTCAGAGGCATGCTCACCACAGTAGTCAGCACAATGCAGAGCCTGATGTTAGCCCAAAAAGTAAGATCTTTTGGACAAAGGGGGCATAGAACATGTACCTCTTTCTCTGAGAGAGGAAGGTTTTACAGCTGTTATTTCCTGGTCCACAGAAAAGACAAGAGTAGCGAGGTTTGTGATGATAGATATAGAAAAGATGCCTATTCCATTGCACAGTCACAGGAAGTTCCTGAGGTTAGCGTTTGAAGGCAAAGTGTATCAATGTCGGTTCTTCATTCTGCTGGCTTAATCCCCTCGCACCTTCATGAAGTGTATGTATGCCATGCTGGCTCCTTTGTAACTCTAGGGCATCCGTGAGCTAAACTACATGGACAACTGCTTAATTCTAGCATGGTCCAGGAAGTTGGCGATTCAACATCGAGATGTTGTTCTTGCCCACGTGAGGAGCTTGGGGCTCAGGTTGAACCTCAGGGAAAGTTGCTTCTCCAGTTCAGAGTGACTTTTCTATGGGTTATATGGGATTTAAATATGATAAGGGTGTGTCTATCCCCAACACATGTAGGGCAATCCTATCAACATTGAGCAAGATAAAGTTAGGTCTGGGCATCCCCTCCAGTCTCTACTAGACTGTTGGGGCTTGTGGCAGCAGCAGCCAACATCATACTGTTGGGCCAATTGCACACGAGACCATTCAGTGATGGCTGAAAGTTGAGGGTTTCATCCGAGGAGGAAACTCCTGAGAGTTTTCTAGCCTTGGGTCACACTCTAGGGGCATCTCTTATCGCAAGATATTAATGTCAGCTGCCTCCCTCATGGTATCTGGAGCGGCCCTCATCTAGTGTGACATATAAATTGCCTAGAAGTGTGGGCCATACTCCTAGCACTGAAATTCTTCTCCTCATTTGATATGTCACCATGTGACAATACAGCAGTGGTCTCATATATCAACCACCAGGGAGCATTACATTTGCGCCCCCTATTCAGGCATGCTAAACTAATTCTTCTCCGGAGGAGGGGAAGTTTTGTCAGTGAATGCAATGTACATTCCAGGCAACTGGAATGTACGGCAGACATCCTGTTGAGGCAGGGTCTGAGTCCAGGGGATTGAAGGCTCCATCCACAAGTAGGTGAGTCCATATGGCAGAGGTTCATGTGAGCAGACGTGGACATGTTCCCATCCAAGGAGACAACTCTGCCTGCTGTGGTTTGCCCTCACTCCTCCCACACAAAAGAAAAAAAGTTCAGGGCTCAATGCCATGGCACAACTGTACACCTTTCCTGTGATCACTCTGCTCCCACAGGCTCTAGCAAGAGTTAGCCAGGGCCATGCTATGTCTCCTGCTAGTAGCACTGGATTGGCCAGCTCGAGTTTGGTTCTTAGAGATAATATCTCTGCTGGACGGCACTCCCTGGGAGATTACCATTCGCAGTGATATATTGTCTCATGCCAGAGGGTTGTTTTTTCACACTCCGTCGGAACTATGGAAACTGGCCCCTGAGGGGCACCAGTTCATAGATCCCAGTCTCCCAACCGAGGTTGTAGAGACCATGTTAAACGCTATTGCACCATCCACGAGAAAATTGTATGCATTCAAGTGGCAACTTTTTTATTGTGGTGTAAGGAACGGCAGTGAGACCCAGTAAATTGTGCAGTAGCTACAGTCCTGGAGTTCTTACAGGAACGTTTCTCAGCAGAGTTGGCTCCTTTTACAATTAGGGTCTATGTGGCCGCCATTTCACACCCCTATTGTTGGAGCCTCTGTGGGGCAACATCCTATAACTTCAAGGTTTAAGCATGCTGTCAGACAGTTCCGGCCCATCTGCAGACAACACATACCTTCCTGGGAACTTCTGTGGTCCAGGAAGGTCTGTTAGGAAGGCCCATTTGTTTCAGAGAAGATTCTGACCCTAAAGGTAGCTCTTTTGGCTAGCCGTGACATTTCTGTTGCCCCTTCCTGCCTTGACTTTGCCCCTGGATTAGCCAAGGCTTGACTTTGCCCCTGGATTAGGCATAAGTGGAATCCCTATATCCTAGGCTGGATTATTCCTAAGTGCCAATGTCTGCTGCCCAGCTGGTAGTGTTGCAGGCTTTCTCCCCTCCTCTGTTCATTACACCAGAACAAGGAAGATTGCACCTACTTTGTCCAGTGAGAGCTCTTTGTACTTATGACCACCACTCAAGCCAGTGGTGAAAGCAATTGCTGGTCTACTTGGCTGTGACAGCAGAGGTGATGCTGCTTCAAAGCAGCGCATCTCTATTTGGATAGTGGAAGCAATCTCTACTGCTTGTGAGGTGCGTGGTCTCACTCCGTCTCTGGGCATTGGGGCTCATTCCACTAGGGGGTCACCTCCTCAATGGCTTTATCTAAGGGGTACCCTTACAGGATGTGTGTGCTGCAGCAGGGTTGTCTATGCCACACACATTCATTTGGTTTTACAGTTTGGCCTTATTGGCCAGCTCGTACAGTGGGGGAAATAAGTATTGGAGACGTCAAAAAAATTTTCAGTAAATATATTTCCAATTAGGCTATTCACATGAAATTTTCACCAGACATCAGTATTAACTCACAAAATCTGGAAATATAAATAATTCACATTAAAGTCCATAAATAAAGTTATGTATAATAAATTGGAATGACATAGGAAAAAAGTATTGAACACGCTAAGAAAAAGCAGGTCTCCAAGGCAAAGTAAGGCAAGGAACCAGCTAAATCCATAAGTAATTATACCCCTATCTGTGTAAATAGTATCAGCTGGGTTTGTAAATTGATGGTCTGTAAAAAGGCTTTTCATTACCAAGGTATCGCACAAGAAACATCTCATGATGGGTAAAAGCAGAGAGTTTGCACAATATTGTGCAAAACATATTGATGGAATCGGATACAGACGTATTTCAAAACTTCTGAATCTTCCAGTAAGCACCATTGGGGCCCTTATCCGCAAGTGGAAGCAACATCACTTCATCATCAACCGGCCACGCACAGAAGCTCCTTGAAAGTTTTCTGATCAGGGAGTCCGAAGAATAGTCAGAAGAGTAGTGCAAGACCCAAGGACCACTTGGAAAGAGCTCCAGAATCACCCCGCAAGACTCCATTACTAAACAAAAGGCATGTCAAAGTTTGTTTAAAATTTGCTACAACTCATTTGGAGAAGCCTATCAAATACTGGGAGAATGTTGTCTGGCCAGACAAGAGCAAAACTTTTTGGCTGTCATACTACACACCATGTTTGTAGAATAAATGGCACTACACATCACCCTTAATACACTATACCAACAGTGAAATTTGGAGGTGGAATCATCATGATGTGGGGCTGTTTTTCATTGCATGGCACTGACAGACTTCATATAATTACAGGAATGATGAATGGAGTCCTTTACAGGGAGATTCTTGAGAAGAGTCTGCTGCCATCCACCAGGATGATGAAGATGAGACGTGGGTGGACCTTCCAGCAGGACAACGATCCAAACCATACAGCAAAGGAAACTCTCAATTGGTTTCAGAGAAAAAAAATCAAGGCGTTAGAATGGCCCAGTCAATAAACTGACTTGAATCCAATTGAACAAGATTTAAAGACAGTATATTTACAAAAAAGGGCCAAAATCACACCTGAATACTGCGGCTGATTAATTTCTTCATACAGGAAGCATCTTGACACTGTCATTACAAACAAAGGCTTCTCCACTAAGTATTAAATAAATTTCAGTTAGCGTGTTCAATAATTTTTTCCTGTGTCATCCCACTTTATTACACATAACTTTATTTATGGATGTCATGAATTCTTTATATGTGCGGATTTCTTGAGTTAATACCAAAGTCTGGTGAAAATTTCATGTGACTAGGCTCATTGGAATTGAAAATTTCATGTGACTGGCCTCACTAGCCCTATTTACTAAAACAAATATTGACACATTCAATACTTATTTCCCCCACTCTATATGGTTCTCTGAGATAATATCTCTTCTGTACCGCACTCCCAGGGAGATTCCTATTCACAGGAATCTATTTTCCCAAGCCAGAAGGTTGATTTATCACCCTCAGCTGGAAGTATGGAAACTGTGAGTCTGGCCCCTGAGGGGCACCAGCTCTTAGATTCCAGTCTCTCAACCGAGGTTGTAGGGACCATGTTAAATGCTAGGAATGACTACAGTCCTGGAGTTCTTACAGGAATGTTTCTCTGCCATTTCGGCTAGCCACGCCCCTATTGATGGAACCTCTGTGACAGGCCATACCCTCGGTATGATAGCATGAGTATACTCATTCCCACAGCGTGCAGCTCATTCAACGTTGAGTTCCCTTTGAAAAAGAATATCTGGGTTATGCATATAATAATGTTCCCTGAGAAGGGAACGAGACATTGCATAGCTTTGTCATACTGGAGTATGCTTATAAATTGCATCTTCGCTTCAGACAAAGAGAAGCTGATGATGTGGTTTACAGGCGCTGTTTTATAGTCACACGATGTGCAGAATGCCACGGCAGGCCTATAAATAGGCGTGATTTTACACAGATTTAAGATACTGGTTGTGTGCGAGGGTGCTTCCCACAGCGTGAAGCTCATGCAATGTCTTGTTTCCTTCTCAGGGAACAGGTTAACCCAGATGTTTTCTCATGTTACTATATGTCACTATAGCTACTTTAAATTCAGCCCAAACATATACATTTTTGATGATGCTATACATTAAGGTTTCCTTAATTTAAATTATTTAATACTTTTGTTACCATGAACAAATCATGTATAGTATTAATACACCATAAATAACATTAACAAACTAATACTGATTATCTTTTAAAAAATAATTAACCAAATGAGCCAAATAATCAACAACTGCATTAAAAAAAATACTTGCACCATCAATGACTAAAATTACACCTACAATTACTGATATGAACCAACACCTTAATGAACATTTTTGAGGATTAACATTACTTATGTTTTAATAATGCTGAATTGAAGGGTTTGTTACTGTTAACCAATGCACTAAATGCTAATAAAGGGAACCTTATATAAGGTTTGGTGACTTTAGATTTGGTTTATTGTCCTTTTAGTAAAAAATAACTGAATAAGAGGGTTGAAACCTCTGTGAAATTGTTACAGTGAGTAAAAGTATGGTGTGCATTATTTATTGCAGCATTGAAGAATCAGATATGGGAAAGGAACCCAAACTACAACCTTTAGGATGGTATATAACATTAAATACCAATTCAATATAAAGATATTTTAAAAAATAATATTGATATAATATAGTCACAAAGACGCTCATACAAGTGGAGGATTGTAGCCCTGTTACTACTTTATGACTCTAAACTTTGTAAACTGTCCAATTTTTTGTGTTCATTTTAAATCTAATTTAAGAAATGTATTTAATTCTAGTAATGCAAAAACCCATATATTAATTTAATTTACTTTATATACATTTTTTATTTAAAAAAAAAACAGTCTCAAAATTGTAAAAATGTATAATTTATGTTTGTAATGGAAGATCAGTGTAAGTGAAACAAAAAGGGAAAGGGAGTACACACATCTTTTGTGTGAACATTGGAGTAATTTGAATGACAACTTCCTGGCATGAAATGACTTTCAGATGAGGCTTATTTATTTATTTAAATCATAAACTGTTGGGGTCATTTGAGGGAGAAGGTAACAAGTTGCGTTTTATGATAAATAATAATAATTTAAAAAACATGCTAATTAGAAACTCAGTGCCCCAATGGCATGTAAATTCCATGAAATGGCAGTGCCCCAATGGCATGCAAATTGTTTATTCCTGAGTGAGCTGATACTGATGACATGTGCACCATCTGTGGTGTTTGTGCTTATTTTCTGGCTGAAATCCATTATCAGGTCATCAGCTGAACCAGCTGATACGTCAAGAAAATAAATACCAATGAAGTCACGTGGTGAGATGAGCTGAGCTGAGGGGATATAAACTACTGCAGCTCAGCACTCCACCTAAGAGCATCTTCTCGCACACCCCAAGTGACCCGGGAACTCTGACGGTCATCCGGAATTCACAGAACCATGGTTACATTCGTGACCAGCGTTCGGTTTCATTCTTCTTGACAGCCAGAGATGGTGCAACAGTAGTATATGACTCATACCAGAAAACTCACGAGGAGTAACTCACCTGAAAAGACCAGGGGTCATTGGCGAAGCACAGCTGAGCTCACATCCTGGGATGAAGCAGCGTTGACATTAAAGAATCTCGCAAAGGTGCAGGGAGAGGACCATGTCACTGCAGCACAGATGTCACTAAGAGACACCTCTGCCCACAAAGATGAAACAGCCCTGGTGGAATGGCAAGTGACGGACGGGCATGGGTTGCTGGGCCTACTTGTTCACTAAGGCAATAACCTCAACTACCCACTGTGACAGCCTCTGTTTAGACAGAGGGGCACCCTTCTTAACACCACCATAACAGACAAACAATTGCTCCGACTGTCTTAACTGTGCCATAGCCTCTACGTAGCACCTCAAGGCCCATACGGGGCACAGGAGCAGAGAACACTGCTCAAGGCCCACCAGCCTGAAGGAAAACAGCTCGATGGACTGATTAATGAACTGGTGCAGGAACACTTTAGAAAGGAAAGCTGGATTGGGCCAGAGGACAACTCCGGTACCTTCTGTTTTCCATCTCATGCATGACTGACTCATGGACAGAGCGTGAAGCTCACTGACCCTTTTTGTAGATGCCACAGCCAGACAAAAAGCCACGTTCAATGAATTCCATCTAAGACCTGCCCCCTCCAGTGGTTCAAAGGGGGATTGGCAAAGGGACTCCAAAACCAAGGGTAAACTCCACACTGGAGAATGGGGAGAACGAGCCGGATTGAGACACCTCGCACCCTTTAAGAAACTGCAAACCAGGTTATGGGAGTCCAAAGATGAGCCATCCACAGGTGAATGGTGTGCAGAGATAGCCGCCACATGAACCTTTAAGGCTCTATCACTATCCAAAAGACGTTGTAGGAAACCCAAAACCACAGAGACCGCACATCATACAGGGTCAAACCCATGAGTCTCTCACCACGTACAAAAAGACTTCCATTGATAGGCATAAAGTGCTTGCGTGGAAGCAGCCTTTGCATTGAGATCAGTGTGAATGGCCGAAGGCTCAGAGTCTGCTAAGAGGGAGTCGGCCCCAGAGGCCAGATCCATAACTGTAAGTGGGCCGGGTTCGGATGCCAAATGCAGCCGTCCAGCTGAGACAATAGATCTCTCCGAGGGGTAGCTGCCTCAGTCTGTCCCTCAGCAAAGTTAGGATCAAGGGAAACCATAGTCTGGACAGCCACTGCGGTGCAATCAGAAGCACCCTGTGCCTGCCTTGAGCAATTCTGTGAAGTGTCTCCCACAGCAGAGGAATTGGAGGAAAGGCATACAGGAGACAATCCAACCCATCATGTGACAGTGTGTCCTGCCCCAGTGGACTGGAAGTTTCCATGTGGGCAAACCACAATGGGCTGTGAGTTGTGTTTCCCGAAGCGAATAGATCCACTTCCACCACACCGAACTGTCATGTCATGAACTACAGCTGGGTGGAGCCTCCACATGCCCGAATGAAGCCAATTTCTGGATAGAGCATCTGCAGTCTGATTGGCTATCCCTGGCAGATAAACAGCCTTCAGTGATGCAAACCATGGGAGTGACCAGGTGAGGATATTGTGAGTGAGCCGTAGCAAGGTCTCTGACCTCGTGCCTCATACACCTCATAAACACTCAAGGGTCTAGACATAGACCAAAGGGTAGGACCCTGAAATGGTAAGTCTGGTTTATGAAGCTGAAGCATAGGAACTTCCTGTGATGCACAGCAATAGGAACATGAAAGTATGCATCCATCAGGTTGACACTCATGAACCAATCTCCCTCCATCACCGACTGAAGAATGTCAGTTGTACGCAACATGGGGAATGGGAGCTTCTTTAAGAACTTGTTGAGTCTCCTCAAATCCAAAATTGTATGAAAACCTCCATCTCACTTTGGAACAAGAAAATATGTGAAGTAGAACCTGTCCCTCTGAACCCTGGGGTGAACCACCTCTATTGCCCTCTTCTCTAACAAGGAATGAATTTCTTGAGAGAGAGAGAGCTGCTGAAAGAACCGGGTCTACCACAACAGTCCGGATGCGTCCTGAAAACGTCGGGGGCCGACGTCGGAACAGTGTTTGCAGTTGTTTAAGCTCAAAATACTGGGGAAGATGTTTTTTATTCATTCTCTTGTATATTTTAATTTATGGTACAATGTGTAATAATACAAGACCATTTAAGACCTTGGCAAAAGAGCTATTTAGGGAAACTATGTGGTTTAATACTTTTTTATACAGATTTGGCAACCCCGGTCATGGCAAATTCATCAATTTTCCTCATACCTAATAAATGTAGGACCCTTTGGAGAACCAAGCCAATTAGGGCTCATGGCTGACTGCAAGGTTTTCACTGTCCTGTGAACAATGGATGAACCTTCACAGATTAGCAAACCTCTCTTAAAACTCGTTGATCTGGGCAACTGGCCGAGACATTGTGGCTGGCCTACAAGATGAAAGCCCTGACCCTTAGCTGAATATTGGGAAAAGGGGGGTGACTCATCCAAACAGGCACCAAGGACAATCAACACAGGCAAGGCCTTTGTTCTCTTACCCAGTTCACTTTCTTTATCACTGTCTTTATCACAGTGGTCACACCAACTGCACCAGGGCACCTCATATATTCTAAAAGACTAAGGACTGCAAGAATAATACAATAACAACTGAAATTGCCTATTTTCTTCTATGTGTTGCCCTGTAATTAACAGGCTTGTAACCACAAAGTTGCATTCAGACATTTGATTGTTTCGCATGCATGAGTAGGATTGATTATGGATATAGGTATGTGATTAATTATTAGTAATGTGTTAGTAGTGGCTAACATACATCTTATTTGGTATGTGCATGTTCCTTGAGTGATTTCCTAAAAGATGAGAGTAAAAAAATCGAGTAGAATGTTGTTAGGTATAAGTACCAACAGATGGGACTAAAAGTTTGATCCACACTCTATAAAGGAAAAAAAGTCATGGGGGGAGAACTTAGTAACACCCTGCCCTAACTTCATACTGATTGGAGCAAAACCTTCCAGATTCCGCCCAGCTAGGAAGAGTTAAAACCCTTGGACACCACGGAAACAATTAGTTCTCTTAAACCAATATTTTCAGAGTTCTCCTCAATCAACATCTTTGGGAAATTCTCATCAACTAGCAAAAGTTGCAAGAGTCCTCTTCAACCAACATCTGCAGAAATTCTCCAATCAACATCTTTAGGAATTCTCTTTTCAACTAACATCTGCCAGAGTACTCTGCAATCAACGTCTGCATGAGCCGGTTCCTGCAAAGCTTCCTAACTCTAGTCAGGAAAGAACCAGAACAACCACCGTCAAGCTTCTCAGGCAGGCCGCCTACGAGCTTTGCTTGAATTTTCTCATTTGTAAGTCGCTTTGGATAAAAGCGTCTGCTAAATGAATAAATGTAAAATGTAAATGTACGAGACTCCGCTCCATTCACCATTCTGACTTGTCTCCCTAGATGCCACTCAAAAGCAACCAGACCTCTGACGAATCCCCACCATCCGGAATCCCTTCTACACAACGACATAGCAAGGGAATCCCTCATCTAGAGCAACTTCAACCTGCACCTCCAGGTCTTAGTCGAAGCTGTTGTATTAAATAGAGTCCTTCTAAAACGGAGCAAAATTCATTGTTGATGGTTCATTCAGGTCAAGGTCTAAAAACAGAGGACAGTGTTAAAACTAGGGAGCCATTCATTCTCCATCAAAGCTATTTTCACCTCCTTTGTGTGTGTGTGTGTGTGTGTGTGTGTGTGTGTGTGTGTTTGTATTAGATTAATTTCTGTGTATTAGAGTAGTTTAATAAAGTCTTGTCTGATTTTAATAGCAAGTGTCTCTTGTCTATGTTTATGATTTATTGTCTTAAGTTGTCAGATCTTGTTACTGTGCTCATAATTTGTGTTTTACATTAGGATATTATTACTGGTGGCCACAGAGGTAATATCTAATGCATAATTAATAACTACACTAATTTCAACTTATCACTCGATGAATGGTTGATCAGATATATTAAATTCGCAAAATTTCCCCTTCCAGGCTGATCTGCGAGTCTTTCCTAGCTATTTTGCTGGGGAATGCAACAGCTCAATCTAAACAGCTATTTTTTCCTACACATAGAAATTCAAAACTTTAATTGGGACTTTTGTGATTTTTTTTTTTTGTTGTTGTTCTAGAAGCTAATTGTTCTAGAAGCTGCACTTGACCACAAGAAATAAAAAAAAAATGAATTCAAATGCACACTTTTACATGAAGCTTGTTCTGTACGCAGCAAGCTTTTCATTACAGCCAGTAATTAGTAATCAAAGAGCATGGCAGCCACATAAATGCCCTCCACACTTTTTATACTTTTCTGAAACAGGAGCCTTTATTAAAAATGTTTAAAAATTCTCTGGTATAAGAAAATAATGAATGCCTACCATTTAATCAAAACTATGTGAGAGAGTACGCTTTGTGTGTTTTCGTTGCCATTTTTTTTTAGATTTTGTGTTTTTGTGTCCATTTTGTCCTCACGGAATGGCAGAATTTCTCTGGCCTTGATCTTCAGATGTATTTCCGATTTCATACATTTACATTTGCTAATTTGGCTTACTTTTTTATCCAAATTAAAACTGAGCAGTTACATGAGTTTTATAGGTCTTGCTTAAGGATCCAACAATGCTAGTTTGGCAGTGCTGAACTCAGAACATTCTGTTTGGTAGCCCAAAGCTTTAACCAAAGCTTTTGGTGTGTCTGCTGCTTTCATTGAAACCAAGGAGGTTTACTCTGCATGCTCCTTAGACTCGCAATTTGAGCTGTTTGCTGCACTCATTCTAGGCTGCTCGACAGTCTCTGCCATGAGGTGCCTGTTCTTGTGTTCAGAGAGGTGGTGCTTGGTGATAATGTGGTGGAGTATGTCAGCCATGATAGTGCTGACCACCAGAGACTGTGTCTGTGACCAAATATGCCACTGTGGTTCAATCCAAGTGACAGCTTTTTAAAAGATATGTGTTTGTTTATTACTGTTTTTGTCTTCTTGTTTTCTTTTTGTCTTTCTTTTTTATTGCAAAGTGCCCTTGGCTATGAAAAAAAGAAGATCATTTTTTAGTTAATTATTCAGCTCTCACATACAGCAGCTCATTAAGAATATATTGGCCCATATGTCATTTTATTGAAGGAAGTGAAATGAGTGAAATCTTATTCTGCCTTCAGAAAATAAATATCTCTCATCACCAAATGAGACTTTATTTTAATTGGAATTTTCCTTTTGTATCCATTACCTTTTTCCCAGGTCAGGAAATGGTGAACTACTATATTATTGAATTTCTGTAAAGAAAAAAAGAGAAAAAAAATGTAAATAATGACAATAATAATTCAGTCTGAAGAGAAAAGATATTGTTTTTTGTTTGTTTGTTTTAATCTGTTCTCTTATACAAGGGACCAAAGTCTGAGACCACTAGTGAAAATGCCTTTTTCCTTTTTTTCCTTTTCCTCTCGAATTTAATACAAAATTTTAAAAAATTTTCAGTATTAACTTTAGCAAAAAATGAAATATTAGAAATATTTATATGTATTCCAGAAGTGCTTAGTATTTGGTAGGTCCGCCTTTTGTTTTAATGACAGTATGTACTCCATCTGGCACAGACTCCTCAGGTTCATGTTTATTTAAGAAAAATGCAAAAAATGCTAAATTTTTTTACTTACATGCTCAATATCACAAATTTGCTTAAATGTATGTATATAGTGACATAAAAATAATGCAGAATATTGATATTGAACATTTCGTTTTTGGTTAGATTTTTTTTTATTATTCTAAAATTCCTGTTTATTTCCAGGTTAAAATAAAAACAAACAAAAAAATCCCAGATTTTCATTGCGGTCTCAAACTCAGACACAGACTCAAACTGGACCCCATTAGACTTACTATCAATATTAATAAAATAATAATTATTGTAAAAATTAACTCAGTCTGTTTTTGATGAAGATAATCCATCATAATTTGTATAAGTTTCATTATTATTATTAGAACTGGGGAAATACTAAAAACAAATTTGTCTAAATGGAAGTTTATGTGATTGACTTGGTTTCTCATATTTCTATAGCCTAACAATAGACTAACAATAAAATAGTAAATATTAGCTGTTTTTGAGTTTACTCAACTCAAGGTTAAAAATCGAGTTAAGTGAAGTTAAGGTGAGTAAACTCAAAAAGGCTGTGCAGCAAGTTGCCTTAAAATTTAAAGTTAAGTCAATTTTTCTTTTTTTACAGTGAATTTGTTGAGTCCTCAATATTATTGCATGTGCAGTGGTCAGATTATGAAAAAAAAGTATTATTTAATCTGTAATCTACATTTGATTTGTTTGTTTGTTTTTTCAACAGACAGCTATAAGCAGTCGATTGATATGTTTAACTAGAGTAAGAGGCAACAAAAAGATGGATTTGCTCTGTGTTCTAGTGGTGTAACATAATGCAATTTCTGTATCTCTATCTGTATAATGCTCAAAATATTCATATCTTCATCTGCACTTCGATTTAGAATAAGTTGTGTGAAACTTCATGGGAAGCTTTCTTTAAAAAAAGAAGAAGAATAAGAAGAAGAAGAAGAAGAAGAAGAAGAAGAAGAAGAAGAAGAAGACTACACCTACTATCCTACTATTTGCATCTATATTTGTATTTATTTAAAATACATCAGCTGTTCAGCCTGAATAACACATTCATATTCAGTCACATCCCCAGTGTGTATGGTATTATCTAGCTATTAAATAGGTCACTCTAGTGCAAACTTATTTCCTTGTCTTTTACCACAATAGCATTTTTATCACACAATCTTTTTTTTTTTTTTAACTTATATTTCAACTATATTCTCAGCTCTTCTTATTTCATACTCCTTGTGCTTGTCCACTCTTTTCCAGTCTCTGGCTCTATTTAAATTTTGTCAGTCTGACTCCATGAGTACATGTTTGTACTTGCTGATAAGTGCCACTATGTACACAAAATAATTTGCAGTGCACTGGAGGCAGAGGGTACGGGCTCGCTCATCCAGGCAGCAATAAAAGAGAAGCCAGCCCTGCAAATGTGATAATTGACTCTAGCTGCTGTGGTTAGATGAGAGACAGAGAGTTAGATGAGAGACAGAAGGCCAGAAGCAATGCTGTGTGTTTCCATTGTGATCGTTGCTATAAAAATAAAAAATAAAATAAAAACTCTCCCAAGGTGGAAGAATAATCTGCCAAACAAAATGAATCAAAGAGATAGAGACTGAATGCAGTCAATACAAAAAAAAAAATTGTAAAATAGACATTTGATTGAATGACAGTTTATAGTTTTATGTGTATTTTTGGAAAATATAAGATGTAAATTACTTGAGAGTCACTTGAGAGCATTACTGTAAATTAATGTAAACCTATAGTTCTCTAGATGATTTGTTGTAATAATAATAATAATAATAATAATAATAATAATAATAACAACTGTGTTTCACATTTTTTAGACCTGAATGTTATAAATGTTAGGATGTTGGAAGATTTTTTGTTTATTTTTTTATATTTTATCCTTTTTTTATTTATTCATTTCAGGCATACTGTTTTAGTCTTTTTTACTCATGGACAAGCCATTTACTTAGAAATGTGATATTTAGATATTTAAACAAAATCAAAATTCATATATCATGCAATTTTAAGTTAAAAAAAAAAAAAGATATGTGATTTATGCATGAAAGGGTTCATTATTATACTTTGGCACGAATACGACACCTTTGTGTTGATATATGAGTAAGAAACCTAAATAACCATGTGGCCAGTGTTAGCCGCTGGAACAATATCTATGAATCTGTGTAGACCAGCACACTGGCAGGTACACACACAACAGGAAAACTGCAAATATTTGCCTGTGGTAAGAGTGGCCTGTTCTCCTGAAGGTGTTATTTAATGAAGTATAACCTTGTTGAATGGCAAACAGTTGGAGCTGTTTTAGTGAGCAGTGAGGTTAATATGTGTCAGGTCAGGTGTGTGAGCTTTTGTGTTTATTCACTTTATAGTTGATTTATATATTTATATTAGATGTAAGCAGTCTTGTAATGGGGTATTGTTAAATGTAATGCATAAATTCATTCAGCGGGCCTATTATACCAGGTCTATTAAATTTAATTGGGCTGTTTGAATTTATAAAGATTCGTATGAGGCCACTAGAGAAGTAGATATACTGTAGATCATACATTTATTAGCAGTAGTAGTATATCCACTGTACAGAATAAGGTCATATGGCACAGATATAGATCATATGTTAACAAATCTTTCTATAGTATCTAGTTAAAAGGTACAACTCAAACAACATAATAGTAATAACTGCATGAATAATACTGTGTCTGTACAAGCACATGAGAAAATATAAATCCAACAGACCTGCATAATTCAGAACAGCGATATTACTGGTATGGGAACTATGATTAATGTGTATGTTAATTATTGAGTAAATGATTATGTTGAATAAGGAATAAAGTATAATAACCGATGATTTAGTGTGATACTGCCTGACATGTAGAGAAGTAACTGTTACCAATTAAAAAGTTCATTATTTCTTTTAACAGCATGTCCTGAAGTGCTTTATTCCTCTTATACTACAGCAATTTTTATTTATTAAAGGACAACACACCATACCTGTTTATCTGTTTATAGCTGTGTTGAAGAAAGTCTGCAAAACAAAGCAGTTTCTTATCACTTGTGTTGTAAGTCCTATAAACAGTCGATCCCCCACCAGCCTCTCTCTTTTTTTTTTTTCTCTTGAACTTAATACAACAACAACAACAACAAAATGCATCTTGTCATGTTACTTAGAAACTATAAAAGTCCTCTATCCTGAACACTTTTTCATGTTGGAAAACTTGAAGGAACAGTTTTATCACTGACTGTTGCAAAGTGCAGAAACTGGAGGCTCCGTCCATAAATGTTAAATACTGTAAATGTGTCCTTAATTATCAGTAAATGCAAGCTGAAATTCAGATCTATCATCTCATATTCATCTTTAGATCTTAAAGCCTAATGTCTTCAGTGTATAGCAAAAACAAAAGACTTGGCCTTGCTGTTCCAATACTTTTGGAGGGGAATGTATTTAGCTATGATGCTGCTATAGTGTTATTATGGTACCCTATTGTAACTATGGTAACTATGGTTGTTATAGTGTTGACCATGACGTGATCATGGCTTCACTCTGGTATATGTACATGTTTATGGTTGGTATTAATAGTAATATATCATAGTAACCATGATATAACCATCTATTGTAAGCCATTCTCAAAACAGCTCTGACCCATTGAGGCATGGACTCTACAAGACCTGTGAAGGTGTGCTGTGGTATCTGGTACCAAGACATTAGCAGCAGATCCTTAGCAGCAGTTACGTAAGTTGCAAGGTGGGGCCTCCATGGATCGAGCTTGTTTGTCCAGCACATTCCACAGATGCTCAACTGGATTGACGTGTGTGGAATTTGGAGGCCAAATGAACACCTTGAACGCTGTCATGTTCCTCAAACAAGTCTTGAACAATTTTTGCAGTGTGGCAGGGCGCATTATCCTGCATGAACCTTTTCCTGCTTCCAACACATCAACTTGAAGAACTGACTGTTCACTTGCTGTGTAATATATCTCACCGCTTGACAGATGCCACTGTTACAAGATAGTCAGTGTTATTCATGCCACCTGTCAGTGGTTTTAATGTTATGGCTGATATACATATATACATTATCATACTAGAGATTTTAAAGATTTCGTATATTTTAGTATAGTAAGAGTTTAGTATATTAGTGCACAGGTGGTAAATGTTAAATGCTAATGTTTGTTTTATTTGTTTCATATATTGAATTCATATGAGAGTATGCTTCATTCCCAAAACGCTTTTAATTACAAATCCAGAGAAGCAGAATGAGCAATTCTTATCTCGGTTATGCTACAGAAATTTTCCCTTAATTAAACAAGGCACCTTTATTGAGCCAAGGATGAATCTTTGTTTCTGAAATATATTGGATCACTTCACGTTCATGCTGCTGCTGAAGTGGATCTGTGTTTGTGTGTGTGTGTGTGTGTGTGTGTGTGTGTGTGTGTGTGTTGTAGAGATATATACCGTATGCTAGATAAGTCCTCATTTGCATAATTGCATGTTGCCACTATTCATCTCCTTACCCACCAATCAATGAGCTGAATTCTGATTTATTTGGTCACATGACACTCATACATAAAGCCACTGAGAGATGGTGTAACATCCAGAGATATGAAGAAAGGCCACTAATAGGATTAGCGTGTGTGCAGATGCATTTGAATTTCAATCCTTCTTGAACCATCTGGCTGTGATAAAAGACAGAAAGTCTGAAAAGCTTTATTCTAAATGCTCTGAATAAAACAAAATTAGTGTTTATTTAAAACCTTAATCATCTCTGCACATTGTTCTCAGAGTGTGAGCAACGGAAATATTAAAATCAATCTCTTTATCAATAATTCTGGTCGGCTTTTATACATGATGATCGTCCCGCATCACTATTTTTAAAATGTCCTTGACAACTTACTCTTATTAATTTCCCTTTGGTTAAATTCCACTGAGATTTTAAACTTTGTTTCATTATTTTATCTTTAGAAAAAGGGAAGTAGACTTAAAGGAAAAGTCCATCCTGAAAGACCTGCATCTTAATATTTATAATTAACATGTAATCTTTTGATATTTGCCATCCAAGATGTATTTTTTTTAATGAAATTTTTAATGAGTTCTTACTCTTATTAGTCTAACCTTCTTTCATGGACATGTTGATCTATTTTTACTTTTGGTTGTAATTCGTAATTACTGACCTCTGACCAAGAAAAAAACTAAAACGCCCCTAAACTAATACTTTGTTGAAGCACCTTTTGATTTTATTACATCACTCAGTCTTTTTGTGTAAGAGTCTATCAGCATGGCACATCTTGACTTGCCAATATTTTCCAACTCTTTCTTGCAAAAACATTCTAAATCCATCAGATTGTAAGGACATCTCCTGTCTACAGCCCACTTCAAGTCACCACACAGATTTTTAGTTGGATTCAGGTCTCGCTCTGGTTAGGTTATTCAAAAACATTGATCTTCTTTTGGTTAAGCCATTCATTTGCTGATTTGGATGTATGCTTTGGGTCAGTGTTGTGATGAAAAGTGAAATTCCACTTCATCTTCAGCTTACTAGCAGACACCTGAATGGTTTGCACTAAAACTGACTGGTATTTGTAGCTATTCATGATTCCCTCCACTTTGATAAAAGGCCAGTTCTGGCTGAAGAAAAGCAGCCCTAAAGCATGATGCTGCCACCATCATGCTGCACTGTGGGTATGGTGTTCTTTTGGTGATGTGCTATTTTTGTGCACCAAGCATACCTTTTGGAATTATGGAACTATTATGGAATTATTGTAATTGGTCTCATCAGACCATAAGACATTTTGCCACATGGTTTGGTATGATTTAGTTGAGCTTGGATGCTTTTTTTTTGCTGTTGTTGTTGTTGTTTTTTTGTGAGAAACTTCTGTCTAGCCACCCTACCTCATAGCCCAGACATGTGAAGAATATGAGAGAGTAATCAGAGAATAATCAGTACATGTCAGACATCCAATCAGGTTATTCTATTTTTTTTTCACCTATTTTTCCCTAAAATATTTCTGATTGTTTTTCATTTTTTTATACATTATAATTTCACATTGAGGGTGAAAAAAATTCTGACATGATTTATCTTGGTTTAATTTTTTATATCAGAAAAACCTGCCATTTTTCGAAGGGGTGTGTAGACTTTTTATATCCACTTGTACTTCGAATTCATGAAGGTAGTAGATTGGCTCCAATCACTGGTACTGATTGTTTTTGTTTCAACTCTAATAGACCTAATCTGGCTAATCAGATTATTAGTAGATATAAAAAGGTATCATATTTCTTCTTTGTTTGTTTTTCATTATTTCACATTCATTTGGGGGCTACAATTAGTGAACAATGTTGAATGATATGGATGTGTATCAGCAATTGATGGGTAGACTAAAGATTGCTCTTGATACACTGCTAATACAGAAAATGGCATGCTTTAAAATAAATAATTAACTAAACAATTACAGGAAAGGAGGTTGACATAGTTGCTGAAAAATCAGCAGGATTTTCCAGGTACTACAATTTCAGGCTATCAAAATCAGCTAACAGTTATTTGTGCATTTGTTGATCCCATTTTATCAAATATTTTATGAATAAAGAAAAACATTCCAAAGTACCCACTGCAGAATAGCCTACATATACCACCAGGTTGACTCGGTTCACAGTAGGCAGTACACAGTTTTTGTGGTGAAACAAGTAGAAACTATACATTTATGGAAAAAATTACATAGAAAAAAAAATATTCATAGATCAACATACTGTATTTAAATCAAGAGCTATATAACTATAGCTATATAAGTTCAATATAAAAGTCAGATATGGGACTTCAACAAAAAGAAAATATGTAAATACTGGGAAGTTGACATTGAACTCATTAAACAGAAATACATATATTTACAAAGTTAATTTATTGTATTAACATGGACATTGTATCAATTAAAAGCTGCATCTAAAAGCTACTGTACATAAGGCCACAATCACTTTTTCGAGCATAATGCTGTTTTCTTGTTTTCCCATTTTCATTTAAAGATGAAAAACTAATTAACACAACATACATAGATCCAGTAAAAACAGACAAATTTGCAGGGAATTCTACCAGAAAGACCTGGTGTAATATAGTATTTAGGTACAAAACTAATTACGGGTTAACATTAATAACACTTGGAAATTCTTGGTCATGTGCCATAGTCAAAGAAAAAATGGCAGTAAATCAATAACTGGAATCACTTGAAGAAAATAACTTAAGGAAAGAAAATAACATGAGGGTCACTAGCTTAATGAATTCTAATAACAACCTTGATATCAAACACTACCCTTTGGGATACAGCCTTTAACTGCTTTAAGAAAAAATGAATCTTGAATCAGCATCAGATTTACTAGCTCTAAATTCATCTACAGTCTATGAGCTGGCTGTTGATCAAAAGCCCTTGTACTTGAGCAGTGTCATATTTTATGCAGATCGATGCAAGCATACAAATGCATTTATTAGCATGCATGCAGCAGCCTCAGGTTCAACCAAGACATGCTGAACGGGAATACTGCAACATAGAAGGTGTCCTCTGCTTGCCAAGGCTTATTTAACTACGCAGACATCACCTCACACCTCTGAATCACTTTGATCAGCCGTGTCATCGAGTACGGCTGTGACTAAACACTTCTAGGAACTTTTTTTGGATGATGGGCGTAAACTTTGTACTGCAGAGCATTTGGCAGAGAATCGAGTTTACAAAAATTTTCCATGTCATGTGTATTGAAAATATAGTTTTGATCTCCAAATCTGGAATGCATAGTCATGTAATGGTGAAGCACTGGATCTCTGATGCTATCTTTGGAAATAAACAATTTTCATGACTACCAATTAGCAGCAAGAAAGCTGTAAGGCTGAAAATACCACACACTCGCCCACACACTGTCAGGTTTTAAAGGTTCAAAATGCCCTTGAAATTGAGCTTAATGACA
The DNA here is from genome assembly GCF_023375685.1 of Ictalurus furcatus. NCBI lineage: Eukaryota > Metazoa > Chordata > Actinopteri > Siluriformes > Ictaluridae > Ictalurus > Ictalurus furcatus. Next base: position 3,117,263 of record NC_071277.1, on the reverse strand, counting down.
TGACGTAGGACAAGGCACATGTTATGATTTCAGCATGCAGTTTGCATGATGCAAATTGGTGCTCATACGCTTCCACTACTTGTTAGCTATGTTATCCTTGTAAACAATTATGTAAATCTTGCTACTATACCTACCATAATTATACTATAGTACTGTTGAATTCTCAGTTCTGATTGGTCAGAAGGTAGTGATTAATTTTCTATAACAGCAGCTCTGACAATAGTTTTGAGTGTAATTCAAATCACAGATTACCATTTCTATAGTAACAACTAATTCATAGTATTGTGGATGCACCAAATAAGAATAAAAGATTATGCAGTTGTTGGTATGGTTACGTTTTCTGTGAGGAGGCATTTATTTAACATTAATGGAAGGAGTATCCAGTGTCAGCTCCAATAAAAGGATGGTATAAGATGACATGAAGCTCACAGACACCTGCCTACAAATACAGCAGTGGCAATGACGAACCGTAAAACAAAACATGCTAATGGAGAAATGGAAAGTAAAAAAACATCAAGGTTATTTTTTCTTAATTTTTATGTTTATGTGACCCCATTTCAGCACAAGCCCAGATCACACTGGTTGATGACATAACAGAATATAGAAATTTCCTTTAATCACAGGTCTATCGTTAGAGGATCTTATGTAGTATAATCTGACATGGAGAATGGGCTGTTATAGAAGATTTGACTGGGATCATCTCTTACAATGTGACTAGCGTAAAACTGGATTTCGATCATTTCAAATCTCACGCTGAGATTTTAATAAAGAATCTGTGACACAGCAAGAATGTCATCAGATGACTTTGGTTGTAATGGCACTAAATTGCCGGTGATGAGAATGTCATGTTACTAGTTCGAAGACCACTGATTTTAAAAAAATGACCATCCATTGATTTTCTGTACCTGTTATCATACACAGGGTCATGGGGAGCCTGAAGCCTATCCCAGGGGACTCGGGGCACAAAGCGGGGGACACCCAGGACAGGGTGCCAACCGAACCCAACGCAAGACACACACTCACAAATTATGGACAATTTAGAAATGCCTACAAGGCATGTCTTTGGACTGGTGGACCAAACCAGAGTACCCGGAAGAAAGCCCCAAAGCACGGGGAGAATATGCAAGCTCTGCACACACAGGGCAGACGTGGGCATTGAACGTCTGCCCTGCAGGGTCATTGGGACCCTGGAGGTCCCAATGACCAAATAATTCTTTTACAACATGCATGCAACATTTTTTTTTTGCCTGTGAGAGCTAAATCAGCTGTACAGTGTAAACCTAACATAACACATTACCTGGCACAGAAATAACAATTTAGTGTGGCAGTCAATTCCCCAGCACTGGGATCTCCTAAGGGAGCTATCTGACTTTATTTGCACTTGAATGAATGGACTGCCTCTCATGCTGCAGATGCTCCTGGCCAGATCATGCTGATTCTGATGCGTCTCCTCCTCCCATCCATCCATCTCATTCTGTCCATCCTACCACTTCCTCGCACAGAGAGAGAGAGAGAGAGAGAGAGAGAGAGAGAGAGAGAGAGAGAATTTCACCTTGCTTCTTCATTGAGTCGCATGTGTGTGCCTGAGCTGCTGGATGAATCCTGCAGTATAACTGATTTTTTCTTTCTTTCTTTCTTTCTTTCTTTCTTTTGCCACATATTTGGATTACAAATGCATATGGGGGAAAGAGATGATAGGATGGGATGCACGTGCGTTTTTTTTTCTTTTCTTTTCTTTTCTTTTTTTTTTTTCTTTAGCTAGTGCAGCATAAATCCGCGCTGTGGAAGAAGTCAGAAAACTAAAGCACGGCATTAGGAATGAACTCTGCGCTGCTCAGTGCTCACCAAGGATGAAGAGAAATTAAAATATTCATCAAAAAATTCTGCACGTGGATGAAGTTGCATGCTGCGAACAAGTGAAATCAAGATAATGAAGAAGATGAAGAGAAGTGATGAACTGGAGGATTGGATACACTAATCTACAGATGCACAGATGCATGGAGAGATCGATGAATGGATACGTGCGTTTTTGTTGTTGCTGGTGTTTTTATGAGGATGCAGGTCTTTGCTGAAATGTTATTTGATTTGCAAAACCTCCCTCGACGTGCTTTGTAATTTTGTTCAAAAGCGCTAAAGGTGGAGCAATGCAGGGAATCCGAATGCGCGCATGCAGCATGAAACAGACCTCTCTAACAAAGTGGTGAATGTGTTTAACTACACAGTGCTCGTTTCTTTCTTTCTTTATTATCATTATTATTAGTAGTATTAGTATTATTATTATTATTATTATTATTATTATTATTATTATTATTATTATTATGTACTCTGGCTGGATTTATTTCTGTACTTTTTGTTCTAAAATAAAAGCGCGGTCACCCAGGGGCTGGTGTGCGCGAGACTCCACACCACAGATTTTTTTTTTTTTTTTTTTTAAATATCCTTCGTTTCTTTTCTAATTATTCCTATCTAAATGGAAGTATTGGAGCTCGAAGGCAGTGGTGAAAGGAGCAGACATGGTTCATGGGCGCAGTTTCCTTCATGGTGAGTCTTAAAATATTAATGCACATCTCCGATTTTACATTTGTTAAGGGATGATCTGACTTTTCTCTCCTATTTAAAACTTGGAGAACTTAATACTTCACGCATACCTAATCTAACTTTAAGGTGCGTGCATTGTCCATTTTTAACCTTAGAACTGAGTGGAGCATTTGGAAATTGCAAACTGCATTTAGATTATAAGTGTTGTTGGCATTATTTATTCTCATTGCAGTTTGTGTACTGGTAATGAACCAGATCAAGAGTGGAGTTTCTTTCAAAACAGGACCACTATGGAAAAACATAATATAGTTTTAACTATATATTATCACTTTTATGTAGATTTATTATAACAAGTATTGATTGATTGATTAAGTGGTAATTGATTAACAGACCTCTTTTTTTCTGTATTCTTTGCAGTTGTTGCAGGTCTCTTCATGGTTGGTTTGTCTGTAGCGACAAAAAAAGAAGCAGGTAATGCTGAAATTTTTGGGGGGGGAAACACTGCTGGCATATTTTTTATGAACTTATTAAAAGAGTCACCCTTAGTTGTCTTTTATTTTCACTGCTTTTAAAAGTTTTAAAAATCTTGTCAGAAATGATGCTCCTGGGAATAATTATTTTGTTATCTATACTGGAAGGAGGCATGGTCTCTGTGCCTGTCAGTTATAGTGTAGAAGGAGTGGTCTCTGTGCCTGTCAGTTATAGTGAAGGAGGTATGGTCTCTGTGGCTGTCAGTTATAGTGAAAGAGGCATGGCCTATGTGCCTGACAGTTACAGTGAAGGAGGCGTGGTCTCTGTGCTGATCAGTTACAGTAAAGGAGGGGTGGTCTCTGTGCTTGTTCAGATGTTTGATCATGGAGATCAGTGAGACAGTGACAGACAGACACAATATTTAGTCATTCTCTGTTGTCATGCAGTAACTGATGTCTGATTTCTAATGTCCTTTGCTGCTATGTTCCAGTGAAAAACAACTCAGGGGTTCAACCAGCAGGACAGTGCGGAACGTGGGTGAAAAAAACAGAGGGAGGACTCTTCACATCCCCCAATTACCCCAACAAATACCCACCAGAGCGAGAGTGCATTTACGTTATTGAAGGTTTGCAAGACAGCACCACATTCACAAGTTATTTTCTTTATTAGTACTGTATTGCTCACTAAGCAATGTTGTGTCAAGGTCATCTCTTTACATTCTACAGCAATTCAACTGTAGCATGTAAATGATTTGATCAATCTGTTCTTCTCACTAATGACCTGATAACTAGTGAGCATTAACACAATTATTTTTAACTAAAATAAGACTAGTTCATCTTTGGACATATGATTTATTCTGTTTGTGTGTGGTTGTCTCAGTATAGTCAATATATATGCCTGTTGAGCTGCAAACCAATTATCATGAGAACTAATTATATATATGCTAATCAGGCTAAACAGGATAATCTTTCTTAAGGAAATAATAAGATTTTAAATATTATAATTACAGGATCAGATTATAGATTTGACAGCATCCTAATTTGGAGGAATATGGTGTTTGCTTGATGATCTTTTCTTTTTGTACTTCTTTATTTTATTTCTGATTTATTTACCCAGTAAAGTTGCTGCATTTTTCATATTGTATACCTTTAACCACATTATTGCTGATGCTAAAAAGCTTGGACCTGTACAGTGTGCATAGGATTACACATTCATTAAAAAAGTGCTTCTTTCCTTTCTCAGTATTGACTCGAAATGAAATGATCTGACAACGTGCATGTGCTTCCACCTTATGTTTACGCTGTGTGTTTGCTTTTGCTGTTCCAGCTCCCCCGAGACAGTGCATTGATCTCTTCTTTGACGAGAAGTACTCAATAGAGCCTTCATGGGAATGTAAATTTGACCACATCGAAGTGCGTGACGGACCTTTTGGCTTTTCTCCGATAATCGGACGCTACTGTGGCCAGCAGAGCCCGCAGTACATTAGGTCGAGCGGCCGATACCTCTGGATAAAGTTTGTAGCAGATGGTGAACTAGAAGCCATTGGATTTTCAGCTAACTACAACTTCACCACAGGTAAGGTTTACAATGTTTATGCTTTTTTTTTCATCTACTGAATTTCAGTGATGGACAGTTCGTGATGAGTTTGTTCTTTTTTGAATGATTATTTTGAGTAATTTGACTCACAAGCCTGACAAAATGAATGTATACTAAAATTAGCAGAACCGTGTCATTGAAGGAGACATGGCATCTGTGTATGACAGTTTGATTGGAGGATGTGTGGTCTATGCGCTAGTCAGCTCCAGGAAAGGAGGTCTGGCTTCTCTGCCTGTAAGTCACAGTAAAGAAGGCATGTCCACCAAAACCTATGTACCAGTTAAGGAGGTGTGGCCATTGTCAGTCTCAATGAAGGAGGTGTGGCCTCTGTGTTGGTCAGTCTCAGTGAAGGGGGCGTGGCCTATGTGTTGTCAGTCTCATTAAAGGATTTGTGGCCTTTGTGTTAGTCAGTGTCAGTAAAGGAGGTGTGACCTTATTTGTTGGTCAGTCTCAGTGAAGGAGGTGTGGCCTTTTTGTCAGTCAGTCTCAGAGAAGACTGACTTTGTCTGTGAATTCAAGTAAGGAGGCGTGACTTATTTGTATAATAGTGAATAATTATTTTACAACTGCTATTATAATATTAATCTTCTATTGAGATGTGCATTATATTGTTTTTGTGGGAAGGATACATATCCCCAGTGTTAACAACAATTAACTCCTTCAATTAAAATCATCTTCAGGGGTATACAAATATTAAATATATTAGATAGCCCAATGGGCAAGTAAAAGTTCCAGTGTCGTGTCCAGTCTCATCATTTAAGTGCCTGGAAACCTAACTGACTAAAAAATGGTAGCTAACATATGTAACAGCATATGCCTAGTTAGGTGTGTTAATACAGACTAAGAGAAATGAACGAATTTATGATTATTATCCTCCTCTAATTTCTATTTTCTAATATTGCACATTTTGTTTGTGCCCTTGAAAAGTCCTTGGCCAGTGTTTCAGCTATGAAAATATAGAGCTCTGTTGTGGTATCGCATGATAAAAACCCTGCTAGCATTGAGGTGCATATGAGACCATGTTTAATTTGAAATGTACCAAATGAAATACCAAATTAAGTTGCTGCATTCCAACTTTTGTTCCCTTTCAAAGGGAACTTCGACGTTGCGTTTCGCATAACACTATGGGAGCGCCTCTCACGCGCGACTGGCATCTGAAGCTTGTGTAAAATCATACCTATTTATAGGCCTGCCATGATCAGATGACGTGGCAGTTAAGCGCGTCGCGTGATTGAAATATGGTACCTGTGAACCTCGCCATCAGCCTTATTATCTTCATCAAAAGACTGCATGTCGGTTGTTTGTGTAAAGAAACAAAAAGACGCTTCATTTCCTCTCTATCTTTTCTCAAAATCTCAGAACTTTTCTATCCCTTTAAAAGAAAGAGAAGAAAAAAAAGGAATGAGCGAGAGTAAAAAACATGAGTGAGAGAATTCAGGAAGTGTGTTACGGCATGCTCCCGTTTCAACACGGGAATAGTGCACATTTTTTGGGTGAAGTGTTTAGGGGTAGAGCATGCGATGGCAGCCTCGAGAGGCTGCACATTGTAACGCCTACATCAGACAGCTCTGCTCGCGACTCACTCTCTTCTCGGAAGCCGAAGCGAGTTGGGTTTCAGAGCCTTGCGGATCTGGGCCGGCCGCTGCCAAGGCAGCTAACCATCTCAGGTTCGGGGGATCGCTTATGGATCTGGAAGAGGAGCCGGAGACGAGCGCTGCTCTATCTCTTGCTCTGTCTTCCGGGTTTGGCTCTCCGTGGGATTTTGGAGCTCGCGTTCCTTCCGCTATGGAAAGTCAAAAGGGAAGAAAAAAAAACACACACACATACAAAAATAATAGTAATAAATCTTCTCTGACTCCAAGGAGCCAGAATGGTGTACTAAAAACTGAGAGCAGCATATAAAGAGCTGCTTGAAGTAATTACTAAGGCTGGATGAGCTTTTTTCTCCCCAGTGAAAGTAAATCCCTCACACTGCAGAAACTCCCCTTTCTTCCAGAAGTGCATGACAAAATATCAGGCTTCTGGGTGAAAACCCTGCATAAGCCATATTTATAACCCCACGATGTTAGATTATTCAGCCATTGTGGGTATGAACTGCATGGCTATTTAGCTATGCTGAGGTTGGAGGAGGAACTTGTGAGCTACCTCTCTCGAATGACGGCAGATAATTTAGGGGGGCCGGCTTTGCCATCCAAGCCACCATGTAAAGCCACCATGGCATTGGTGGGCAAGGCCTATGCAGTAGTAGTCTTGCTTGTGAGTCACTGCAGACAATGACAGTGTTGCAGGCCTACCAAGCAGACCTGCTGAGTGAGTTCGACATATGGCGGCATTCAGCCAGTTCTTCCCTGTTGTGTAGAGTTCACCCGGGCATCCACGAGTGGAGCCCAGGCCAGCACTAGTGCGAGGGAGAAACAGAAGGCGAGTATGGCAGCCCGCCAACCCCCGCAGACAGCCAGGGAAACCGGGCAGCCACAGTCGCGGCCTGCTACTAGGCCTGATCTGAGAATGGTCATAAAGGCCAAGCAGACAAAGAAGAGCGGTCCTGAGGGACCGTGGAGGGACGTATCAGGGGACATAAGGTGGTAAGGGCAGTTAGCCCCCAGTTCTACTGTAGGGCCTCCCCTAGCCAAGGCTGTCCCAAGTTTTCAGTGTTCTCTGGTCAGCGAGCTGTCACAAGGCAACGAAAATCTGATGCGTTCCCACCAATAGAATGTGGAATAGTTAACGTCACCAAAAGACCATCTGGCAGCGTGGAATCTACTGCCATATGTGTCTCCATGGGTTCTGTCTACCATAGAAAAGGGTTACCAGGTCCAGTTTAGAGCTCAACCCCCCTGGTTCAGAGGTGTGCTCACCAGAGTAGTCAGCACAGACCAGAGCCCGATGTTAGCGCAGGAAGTAAGATTCCTCTTGGACAAAGGGGCCATAGAACATGTACCCCATTCCCTGTGGGAGGGAGGTTTTTACAGCTGTTATTTCCTGGTCCGCATAAAATAGAGGAGTATGCGGCCAATTTTAGATCTGCGTCATCTGAACTGTGTTCTTTGGACATACAGGTTCAAGATGCTGACGCACAAACTTATCGTTCCACAGATTCAGTTTGAAGACTGGTTTGTGACGATAGATCTAAAATGTGCATATTTCCACAGAGAAATATTGCTAGCTTTATCCCCTTGCACCTTCACAAAGTGCATGGATGTCACTCTGGCTCCATTGTGACAGGGACTCCATGTACTAAACTACCTGGACGACCGGTTAATTCTAGCACGATCCAGGGAACTGGCGGTTCAACATCGAGATGTTGTTCTCGCCCACATGAAGAGCTTGGGGCTCAGGTTGAACCTCAGAAAAGTATGCTTTCCCCAGTGCAGTGAACAACTTTTCTAGGGGTTATAAGGATTCAACTATAATGAGGGCGTTTCTATCCCCAACATGCATAGGGTCAATCCTATCAACACTGAGCAAGATCTTGGGAGACTTTTGGAACTTTTGGAGCCTATTGCACAGGAGACCGTTCAGTGGTTTCTGAGAAGTTGGGGGTTTCATCCAAGGACGAAACCTCTGAGAGTAATCAGTGTCACGTGGCGATGCCTACGTGCTCTGGAGAATTTGAGTGTCCGTGGTTTCTAGCCTTGGGTCACACTCTAGGGGTGTCTACTTTGCGTAAGATGGTAATGACAGACACCTCCCTCACGGCCTGGAGCTGACTTAGACAGCTGTCCAGCTCACAGTCTCTGGAGCGGCCCTCATCTGGAGCGGCATATAAATTGCCTAGAAATGTGGACCATATTTCTAGCACTGAAATTCCTTCTACCTCAATTGAGAGGTCACCATGTGTTTACAGACAACACAGCGGTGGTCTCATATATTGACCACCAGGGAGGATTATGTCTGCGCCCCCTGTTCAGGCAGGCGCAACTAATTCTTCTCTGGGCAGAAGGAAAGTTTGTCAGTGAGTGCAATGTACATTCTGGGAATATGGGGCAGACATCCTGTTGAGGCAGGGGCTGAGGCCCAGGAATTAGTGGCTCCATCCACAAGTGGTGGAGTCCATATGGCGAGGTTTGGCCAAGCGGGACTGCATGTGTTTGTCTCCAAGGAGACAACACACTGCCCGCTGTGGTTCGCCCTCACTCCTCCTGCACAATTAGGGCTGGACGCCATGGTGCACATGTGGCCATGGTCACATCTGTATGCTTTTCCCCCAATCGCTCTGCTCCCACAAGTTCTAGCGAGAGTTCACCAAGACAGTCTATGTCTTCTGCTAGTAGCACCTTATTGGCCAGCTCGAATATGGTTCTCAGAGATAATATCCCTGCTAGATGGCACTCCTTGTGAGATTCCCATCTAGAGGGATCCACTGTAGACCCAGTGAACTGCGCAATAGCTACAGTCCTGGAGTTCTTACAAGAACGTTTCTCAGCAGGGTGGACTCCTTCTACAATCAGGGTTTATGTGGCCGCCATTTTGGCCAGCCATGCCCCTGTTGATGGAGCCTCTGTGGGGCAACATCCTCTAACTTCAAGGTTCATGTGTGGTGTCAGGCGACTGAGGCCTATCTGCAGGCCACGCATACCTTCCTGGGACCTTTGTGTGGTCCTAGAAGGTCTGTCAGGGACCCCATTTGAGCCTTTAGAGTCAGCCTCTGAGAAGCTTCTGACTCTAAAGGTAGCTCTTCTGCTGGCCCTGACACCTCTCAAGTGAGTAGGAGATCTACAAGCTCTCTCTGTTGCCCTTTCCTGCCTTGACTTTGCCCCTGGATTAGCCAAGGCCTTCCTGTATCCTATGCCGGATTATATTCCTAAACTGGCTACATCGACTGCCCACCCTGTGGTGTTGTATGCTTTCTGCTCTCCTCCATTCCCCACACCGAACTAAGAGAGAATACACCTGCTGTGTCCAGTAAGGGCTCTCTGTACTTATGTCCACCGCTCCGGCCAGTGGCGAAAATCGGAGCAGCTGCTGGTCTGCTTTGGCAGCGACAGTAGAGGTGATGCGGTGTCAAAGCATCGCATCTCTAATTGGATAGTGGAAGCAATCTCTATTAATTATGAGGCGCATGGTCTCGCTACACCTCTTGGCATAAGGGCTCATTCCACTAGGGCGGTCGCCTCCGCGAAGGCTTTGTCCAAAGGGGTATCCTTACAGGATGTGTGTGCTTCTGCAGGGTGGTCTATGCCACACATATTCATTCATTATTACATCCTGGATATTCATTCCACCCCAGGCTCGAGTGTCTTGCAGTGACCCTCGGGCTTGGGTCTTTTTGAACAGGCCGTACCCTAAGTATGACGGAGTGGGTATTCTCGATCCCATAGTGTTATGCTAAACACAACGTGGAGTTCCCTTTGAAAGGGAACATCTGGGTTACACATGTAACTCTGTTTCTTGAGAAGGGAACGAAACGTTGTGTAGCTTTGTCATACTAGGGCAGGCCTGTGAATTGCGTCTTCCCTTCAGATAATAGAGGCTGAATGTGCGGTTCACAGGTGCCATATTTATATCACGCGATGCGCTTAATTGAGACGTCACCTGATCATGGCAGGCCTATAAATAAGTATGATTTTACACAAGCTTCAGATGCCAGTCACGCGAGAGGTGCTCCCATAATGTTATGCTAAACGCAACGTCTCGTTCCCTTCTCAGGGAACAGGGTTACATGCGTAACCCAGACGTTTTGTAAAAGGCAACAACGTTTTGTTTTGTTATTATGGTTGATAAACCTACTTGCTTGAATACTATGGATAAAAAACTAATAACCCAGACACAAAATATGCTTGTTCCAGGTGCACAAGCTACTGATTTGTTCACCCCTGACCTTAAAATATAAAAAAAAAAACCCTCCTTATCTTTCTTTGGATTCTCTATCAATGGTCAAATCTGAAACTGTGTGAGCATGAATGGCAAGTTTTTCACTAGCTGACAAACAAGCACGCTGATTCATGATGTTCATGATTCACTTGTGATTCGCTTGTTCATCAGTCAGTACCCCAAGTTCAACTTAAATCGAGTGTGTGTGAGTAATTGTTTTCTATGAAACACTATCGGATCATATCCTGCTCCATATGGTGAATAAAATCTTGCATAGTTGATTCTCTTATACATAAAAAGATTCAAAAGAATTGAATCACAGTCATGACTCAGTTATAGCCAGCACATTCAGAATTTACTTCTGCTGCTGCAGTTTGATAGCTGTAATTCATGGACTCCCATAACTCATTGATGTTAATGTCTTTAAAACACAGGCTCAGTTTTACAGCTCAGTTAGTGATTCTTTACAACACACCAGGATTCTGTGGAGGCAGCTCAGTCAATATATTGGAGACAGAACTGATTTAAATTACTGCATGAACAAGACAGTATCACCTTACCAGTGTATTTTATTTCTTTAACAGTGCAATTAAAAACATTCCAGAAACATGGCAGTAATATGGGGACAAATGCTCTTAACTGAAAAGAAGCCATAGCATTAATCACATTCATGGATCACTGAAGTTAAATTGATCTTTTAAAGAACATGTCAGAGAAAAAGGAATTAATGGCACTAATGTAGCTAACAATGAGAAGAAATCTATAACCACCTATAAAGTTTAGCATTGTTCATGCTATCTGCTCTCAAGGTTAAAAATTTTTTTGCTTTCTGAGATGATTTTATGCTCACCACAATTCTATAGAGTGGTTATTTCAGTTACCGTAAATACTCAAACCAGTCCGTCTGGCACTAAAGTCACAGTAATCACATTTTCTCTCCATTCTGATATTTGATTTGAAAATTAACTGACGCTCTTGACCTGTGTCTGCATGATTTTATGCAATTCGCTGCTGCCACATGATTGGCTGGTTGGATAACTGAATGAATGTGCAGATGTGGAGGTGCTCCCATTGAAGTGCTCAGTGAGTGTATGTATGGTAGCCTGGGAAAACACTTCATGTAGTGAAATTTTCTACTATATATAGGCAGGATTTTCTGAACTGAAATCCATCCATCCATTTTCTATACCCCTTATCCAACACAGGGTCACAGTTAGGATAGGCCTGGAGCCTATCCCAGGGAACTCAGGGCACCTGGACGGAGTACCAGCACATCACAGGGCACAATTACACACACACTACAGACAATATGGAAATGCCAGTCAGACTACCATGCATGTCTTCAGACTGGAGAAAACAGGAGTACCCAGAGGAAACCCCTGAAGCACAAGGAGAACATGCAAGCCAAGAGAAATATATTCTTACTATTTCAGTCAGTAAACAGTTAATATACAATCAGTATCTACTATGAACATGACAACTACGTATGTGCCATAATCACTTATATTGTAAAATTCAATACAATCTCAAGTAGGTGTCATTTGTGCTCCAGCATTTGCCACCCATATTCACAAGACAGGATAAGATGGATGTCTTCTAAGGGTCTTGGTTTTATTTGACAAATACAAAGAAACACCACTTGTGTCCTCATTTTCAAAACACATTATTGAGATAAAATTGTAACCCATGTGTCATGTTTGGGAGACTCAGACAGATGCAAGTGCAGGTAAGGCAGCAAAATAAAAGTCAGTGCAAACAATCCAAATCAAAAAAGCAAACAGTCAAAAACAGGAACAAGCTAAGGTCAGGCGATGTACTAACAGGATATCAGAGGCTAGGCAGAAACACACAAAACAGAGAACAGGATCAAAGTCAAACCAGCAAAGATGAGGCACAAACAAAGGCTTGGTAATGTCCAAAACAGAGGGAAACAGCATATAATTCACAAAGTTCTGGTGATTGAAAGTCTCTTTTAAAGGGTGTGTGTGTGTGTGTGTGTGTTTGTTTGTTTGTTTGTTTGTGTGTGTGTGTGTGTGTGGGTGTGTTCTGGGAAGTGGATTCAGGGAAGTGATGTTTGTAGGCCACAGTGTCTGCTGGGAAATGGAGTTCATGGATTGCTGTGACATGACACCATGAGCTTGGCTGTCATTATAAAGATTTAATTTCAGCTCAGTTCATAACTTATTTGTTAATATTGCATACTATTGTAGTGGATTCTGGAGGTTTTGTCCTCTGTGCACAAGTATAGAGGGATGAATTTGTGACTGAGATGACAGATTAGACTGGCCATTCAGTCAAACTGCAAAAATGACCTTCATTATTGACCTTTATAATTGACTTTAATTAGAGATGACTACAAGTAACTAATGACTGCCAAGTTACTTCTGAATATGAGATGTTTTAATATGAATAATTTTTGAATAAGCTACTTGAATATGAAGCTTTTTCAAATATAAATGGTTTGAATATGAGTTAGTGTTTAACTATGAGTTGTTTAAATATGATTTTTTGAATTAGTTGTCTGAATATAAATAGTTTTTGAATGTGAATGGTTTGAATGTAAATCACTTATCATATTAATGGTTCAGATATGAATTTAAATATGAATATGAATTTTAACTGAGTTGGTCAAATATGACAAAATATGTAAAATAGTGTAATATGTAACTCAAACAAAATATGAATTGTTTGAATTGTTGAAAATAAGTTAAATAAAAATATGAATCATGCAAGGTTATAAGCATTATAAAGCAAAAACAAAAACATTATTTACATCAGTATCATGAACCGTTGCCATAGCTTGGACATTTATTTATACACTGTTATATGAAATGAATTATTCACATTTAGCCTATGCATTAAAAGAACAGTTTGGCAAAAAATAAAATGTAGTGATCAGCCAAAACATTTTTGGTGTCTGATGTCCTTACTGTCCACCTTTATGTAACAGTACTGTGATATTTTTATTCGCACCCTCTACACAGGAAGTCTGACACAGATCCATTGTTTAATTGTGTGTGAAATAGTCTGAATGAAACTACAGACAGCTGATCCATTAAAGAAAAAAATGCATCCTATACAGAAACATTTCTATCCTGAAGGGAGTGGTCTCTTCCAGGATGACCCCTCCTACATCCACAGGGCCCACAGGAGCAATTGATGCTTTAAAAAGGTTAAAATAATTTGAGTGTGAAAGCCATAACAAATGGATCAGATCTCAATCCAATTGAACAACTTTGGGAGATTTTGGGCAACATGTTAGATAGCACTCACCAACACTAACTTTTTGAAGAATGGAATTTATTACTCCAGTTCCAGAGATGTATAGTATTTGTGGCAAGGTGCATTGTAGCTGTTCTGATGGCTTGTTATGGCCAAACACCTTACTAACACTATGTTGGTTTTCATGTTAATTAGTCATCTGTCTGTATAATGCTATCAATCTGATTATCTTGTTCAGACACCATTACTTTATTCAAACGCTTTAAACTCAGTTTTGACTAAGTATGTTGTTGTTTTTTTGTGTTATGCTTTATTGTCCCTAATAATTTCAGTCCAGGGCTGAATCAGTTCCACATGCTCCCATCACACCCAGTTTGCTTTAATAAAAATGCTGCACTGTGTTACACTATTTAAGCAATAAAATTAGATTTTAGGTCAATGTGAAGTGAGGGGATTGTAGATGTAAAGATGCAAAGAGACCATGAACAAATTTATAAAACTCTTGTTTTTATATTAAAATATGTGTATGGTAGTTTTTTTTGCTGGACAAATTCCTCCAAGTGAGGAACACCAAAGCACAAATTTAAAGGTATCATTCACTGAGATTTTAAACTCCTTACCATTTTTTTTTTTTAAAGGTTCATGGTTGAGTATATATTAATGCCCAACCAAAAACAGCAATATACACAATCATTCCATAACAAATAGCACTGTAACTAGAATATGATAGCCCCAGTGTGCAAAACATTTGATGGTTGATTTATAAGGAATGTTAACAAAAACTAGCAAATAGCTGGAGTATGACAATGAAATGTGTGAAAAGTATTGCCAGATTTTTGTATTACTGCAGAGTATATATGAAACACAAATTATTTCTACACTTAAAATGCTGTTTTAAAATTTTAATAAGTTGCTGTCCATTGGGGGGGACAACATGGTGGTGCACTGGGTCGCATTGCTGCCTAGTGGTTCCAGGATCCCCAGTTTGATCCTGAGCTCAATTTACTGTCTGTGTGGAGTTCTGCATGCTCTCCTCATGTCCACATGGGTTTCCGATAAGTTTCATCCCCACTGTTCAAAAACATGAATGTACACTATATGGCTAAAATGATGTGGACACCTGTCTATCACAGCCATATATAGGTCTTCCCCAAACTCTTGCCACCAGGTAGGAAGCTCAAAAAGCACAGAAACCCCTGCCACTAAACACCACTGGAATGAATTGAAAGGCCGACTGTGTTCAAGGCCTCATCACCAAACATCAGTGCCTGAAGAGTCTTGTGATACGTCTGAATGGGCAAATACGCACAACCATGCTCCAAAATCTAGTTGAAAGCCTTCCCAGAAAAATGGAGGTTATTATAACAGTAAACAGGGGACTAAATCTGGAATGGGATGTTCAACTAGCGCATATAGGTGTGATTTTCACATACTTTGTGCCATATAGTGGATTGACTAGGCTAAATTGCCCCTAGTTGTGATTGTGTGTGTGTGTGGTGACCAGGATAAAGTGATTAATGAAGATGAATGAATGGTGCACAGTTCTTTTCTCTACCTCTTCAACTCTTAGCTCATTTTGCTCACCTCTCCTAACTCATTACTTATTAATATTCATAAATCTAACCAACAATGTTTCATATTTATCAGGTGACTTGTGTAATCTTAGAATTATTCTTGGCCTGTCGGATGCAGAATACATTGAAGAAGTTGTGCAGAATGTTCAACTGTGATGGTGGCATTTTTTAAAATGACATTTTAATAATAATCTGTAGGATTAAAGGGGACATATTATGCAAAATTACTAAATCACTTTTAAATCATGTTTGAACATAAATCTGTGTTGGCAGAGTGTGTACACAACCACCCTACAATGGTAAAAATCCACCCACTCCTTTTTTTCATATTCCCATTAAATCAGAAACAGTGTCTAAAAATGAGCCATTTTCATTTTTGCCCTAACGTGATGTCACGTTGGAACAAGCCCCGCCCGGGGACTCTGCCCTATTAGCATAGATCCTTCTCTGAGTGAGCTGCAACAGTCTGCCAAGTTTTCCATGCTGGAGCAGCTACAGTGATAAGAAGAATGTCTCAGCTTCATAAGCTTTGTAAGTGTTCTGTTGTTGGCTGTAAGAATGAACATGAGAGTCTTCATGTACCCCCGGCATCAGAGCTACTGAAGAAGCAGTGGAGTAGTTTTATTTTTGAAGGAAATGTGCCCCCAAAAATACCTTAAATCATTTCACACCAGACTGCTTTGTGAACGAGGGTCAATACATAGCAGGATTTGCTAAAAACTTGATTCTCAAGCATGGATCAGTGCCAACTGAACAAACAGAAAAACAGCATGTTTTTGCTTCCACCCAAAAAGGGGCATTTTAAGCTGAAACATCACAGACACATTTTGGGGACACCTGAGACTTATATTACATATTGTAAAAAGGCTTAAAATAGGTCTCCTTTAATCACCCAGGTAGCTTTAGCTAAAAGCATGCTCACCAATGAGAGAGAAGCATTGTACCTATCAATACTAGCACTCAGTTTTGAAGAAATTAGTGTTGTATCATTTTGCTGTTACAAACCTGTACTGGAACAGACTAATCCATTATTTAATGCCATGAAAGAACAAGATTTTTGTGCAGTCGTACTAACCTGCATTTTCAGTGCTGTCCTGGGAGAATTTTCTGCAGTATGAAGTGCAGCCTCTTTTCACTTATCCTGTTGAGTTGATTCTGAATTTGCTAGCTAGTATTCGCGCACAAGTAAGCTTCACTTGAGTTGTGCGCTGTATGTTGATTGGCCGCCATGATCCAATCACAATGATTATGGAAATTAACCTTTTGCCTGACTTGCAGTATGTAAAAATACAGGTGCTCTTCACCAGTGTACTGAAGAACCTGTGAAATATGAACTTTTCCTCTGGGTTTGTTTGGGCAGGTAAGAACACAGCAAACATACTTGGTTGCAGACCAAAACAACTGATTCAAGACTGTATGAGGTGGTCTCATTCCACTTCAGAAGCAGACTTCACTATGGCTTGATTGCACTTAAAAAGCAATTAGACCTTGTATCCACCCAAAAGATGGAAGTGAACCAAACATGCTGTGTATTTTGCGTTGCAAGCAGCATTTTTATTTAGTTGCAGTTGCAAGCAGCTGATGTGACCTGCAAGGCACAAGGACAGAGAAATATTCATTAGAAAGATGATTCAGGATATCATAATAAGAAAAAATAAACAAATGCTGAATATGCTATGTAAAATGCTTCACACTAATATTTTTTTTTACTCTTTATTTACAGTATGTGCAGTCTAAAACTAAACTGAATAGCAAAGAAATAAAAAATATCCATTTTTCCTAAGGTTTGAAACCAGCAAACAGACTAATAGGTGTGAAAAACAGGACAAAGCACATTTTCACACTATAACCCCTTTAAGGTCAACTCACTGACTCTTACACCGCTGTATTATCTGTGCCCACATCCAAACCTCAACTGGAGGTTCTCATCTGTTGTAGGAAATTTCTCTTAAAAGGCAAACCAAGGAGAAATGAAAAGAGCTGCTACCCTTAACAAATTTTGCATTAACATCACGTCAACATCCGCATTTTAACATCGGCGTACGCTGGGATGAGGTATTACTCAAAAAGTGCAATCTTCTTTCTTCCCTCTTGTAAAAACGGCATATGAGCCAATCAACATATTAAGCTGGAATGATTGACATTTGCGTATGAGTTTTGAACTCATTGGCTGTGTCTTGATCAGCTCCCTTCCTCCCTAGGTCGTGAATCAATATATTGTGTACATGAGTTGAGTCACTAGTAAGGACCCTGGCTCACTACATATTGAGACACTGATAACTCAATTTCTAGCAACACAACCACGTACTCGCGTTGTTAACCAAACATGGTTGTCACCAAAAATGAAAAACTTTAAAATATTTAAGTTTTATGCCATATAAATTTGTTAGCTTAATCACACACATTTCTGCCATGCTACTTCAAGCAGGATCATACACTAGGTAGTAATATTTTTTTTAATTATTAAACACTTAAAAGCCATTAGACTCAAACAAACTGCATATAGAATGTCAAATAAAGGTAAAACGCTAAAGTAACTAATCATTTGAGAGCTACAAAATTGTAAACAAGCTACTTACATTTGTAGACGAAATTAGCTGAGAGTTCGTCCTCCATTTTTTTTTTCGAGCTGACAGGCTTCAGAAATTGACATGATGTCAATTCCAATAAGGGAGTATAGTGAGCATTGATGCTCCCTGGTTTTTACAGTGCATTGGGATTTTTTTATGGAACAAACATTCCAGTGCAGATTTTGTGATTGAGACAGCCGTTAAAATGGCCGACTCCCTGATGAGTGCCCTGTCTACTGAACTAGGCAGCTGATTGAGAGACAGGGTATGGTAGTAACTTACATCCCTAGAAGCCCCACCCCTTCCCCCATTGCACATTAGTTATCTTTTGGCAGGTGCGGTCATCTCGACTTTATTTTCCTACTTGAAAGATGCACTGGCAGGGGTTTCTGTCAGGATAAATGGAGATTATTTTGGATTTCATTGTAGTTCCTTAATATGAAACAAAATGAATCAGTGTACATTCAACTTAGCTAACCATTAGCTAAACTTTTCACTGTAAAAGCAATTGTACAGCAATTTGTAAGAGAAATATATTGAAAATGTACTGTGTTATGTTTTTTAAAATTTTTTTTACTGTTTATCATGCACTTCCTCTCTTTGGGCAAGACAATTTTTCAACTTTAGGGGTTTAGCAGAACTAAATCAGGCTAAAAATTCTTTAGCACACACCCAGAATATAGCATGAGCCCTCAGGTCCTCTTCATTCCTGCTTTGGGCTACTCATCACTTTCATTAGCAAGGAAGAGGTGGACATCATTCCTCTTGTTGGAGTGTCGCTAAATATCTTCAGCACAGCACAGCAAAAAGTCATGATTCAATACCTCATTCTCTTCTGGTCCTGATTTTCTTTAGTCTGCTCTGCCATCTGTTTTAGCATGTGTTAGTGCAGGCTGGAGAATAGCAGATGTGCTTTGTGCTCTGTTTGCTGAGGAACAGCAACTGAAGTTGTAGACTTTCATCTCACTAATTATGGAAATCCAATGCCATAGATATTCATTATAAAGACCAGTGATGCTGCTTTTTTTTCCCTGGCAAGCTGGACCTGGAGATCATGTGTCCCTCAGACTGAGCAAACTGTACGTGCTTAGAAATAAAATGTCATCGTGACCTGCAGTACAGGAGGAAAATACATAAGCTTGGAGACACAATCTCACCCAATAGTCTGAGTACACTATCCCAAACTGTCTTCATTTCAACAGTGATGTGACTCTAATCCATTTTGTCAGATTATATTTTATACATCGAAGCAGTGGCTGAAAGCAGTGGGGTCAATATTACTTAAAACACTGAAGAACTGAATGAGCCGATATTGTGTGTTAGTCATGTAAAATGATATATTCAAAACTTTTGGTGCATATTTTTTTGTACTAAAGTATAATTTGATGGTATGTTGCTATTTTGGTTGGTTGCAAGCCAATTTTTTCGTTGTGTTTGTGTTCTGTTGCTGTTTGCATGATCTTAAATTAATGATCAAATTAATGATTAAATTAATGATAAAAAAATCTACTGCCATATTTCTTAACCTGTTTTGATCCAAAAATGTGTGTTAACAACTGCTGAGACCACTCTTAACGCAGATGCAAGAATAATTCGGTATTCTCCTGACCTCAAGCACAGTATTTTAAGTAATTTCTAATTTCTTATAATCCAGTTTTGCAGATGTTCACTTTTTACATATATTACCCTGCTTTGACATAAATAGGCTTCTTCTTCCAAATACCTACTAAATACAACTGATATAATTATTTCAGCTGAAACAAATAAGAACTCAGTTGTGGCTACCAAAGGCCATTACACACTGAAATCTTTTATTTAGTCATACACAAGTTTCTAACTAATTTGGAAATCCACACCAGCTGTAATATGCACCACAAAAATGTACAACATCTCCACTCTTCATCATATTAAGAGAAAGCCATACCAAGGAAAAAATGTGCTTTCTGTGTGTGGTCACAACACTGCTTGTGAATTATTTTACATTGTGTCTATATTCATTGACTTTTTTAATGCCTTTCTATCTTTGTCAGCCTTATATCTGTATATTTATCCCCTTGCATGATTGTGGGCTTTGGACTGTTGGCATTCAAAAGAAAAAAACTGTGCTCCTTTTATCTCTATACAGAAAGAAAAAATATATATATTTGCTGTAAGTTCTATCGGTCAACTGGTTATTTCTAGCACCCAAAATTGATATAAAATATGTACATGAAATCTAATGGATGAAAACATGCTTCGCTGCACCACCTGCACCATCGGTCACATAGAGATAAAAAAAATATACAAGACACCAATCTTATGTTTTTGTGTGTGCCATAATCAGAAAAATGTTGCCGTGGATACTGGATTCGGAGTGATGGTTTTGTCAGATGAGAAAGAGAACATCCCGACTTTATTACTCCTCCTGTTCCTCTCTCAGAGATAAAGTGATGCACGTAGACAAGATCTGGCTGCCTTAATAAAATGGAGAGCTGCTCACTTCGTTCCCCATTACTCGCCTCAGTGGCTACTGGAAGACTCTCCTCAGTGGTAAAAAACCAGTTGGTGGTAAACGACATCATCCAAAATAACAGAACACTGTTACAGTCACTCTGCAGCAAACACTAGAAAATAAGTAATTATTAAGAAAGTAAAAGAAATAAAGTTAGTAAGTTAGCATGAAAGTTAGTTAGAAAGTTAAAAATGCTGATAAGTAACCAAGACAGCTGTGCCAAGTCTTCCATATATCAGAAAATAACAGATTCGGTTGCAACTTGATTTGTTCTTCACCTTCTTTATTATTATCTCATATACTGTATATTAATACACCGATCAACCACAACATTAAAACCGACAGGTGAAGTGAATAACGTTGATTATCTTGTTACAATGGCACCTGTCCAGGTTTGGGAGATACAGTATTGAACAGGCAGTGAACAGGCAGTTCTCGAAGTTGATGTGTTGAAAGCAGGAACAATGGGCAAGCAGAATGATCTGAGTGACTTTGACAAGGGCCAAATTGTGACAAAGATTTCAGTGCTGATTGGCCTTCAAATTCAGTATCACATTTATAAGCAGAGCACATCTTGTGGAGTCCATGCCACGATGGTTCGGTGCTGTTTTGGCAGCACAAGGGGGAGCTACACAATACTAGGCATGCAGTTTTAATGTTATGGCTGTTTGGTGTATATAGTATAATTGATTGTCTCCATCTGGTAAGTAGTTGAGTCCTAGTCCACACTAATACAGATTAATTTGAAAGAATCTGAAAGCGTTTATCCGCACTGCCTTCTGTCCATACTAAAACAGCCTTTTTAAGTTTTTTCTTGTAAAGTCTTAATTTGACTCTTGTAATCTGTCCTATTTGTTTCAATAACTCTGTAATAATTAAAGCTTTGTATAATATAAATGCAGCAAGATATTTTGTATATAGCTTGATCGATCAAATGGAGCTTAAGCATAGTTCAGGCAGAACACAGTTGCTAACCAGTATCAGCTGACGCTCGGCTGATAAGTTGACTCAACCAACAATCAATTAACCGTGGTGTATATAAGCTCATCCAAAGTCATGCTCACCAGTCTGTAATGTCACTGTCTGAGCATTTAGCATGGTATGGCCCAGGAGCTATCTATATTCAGTAGAATTGTTTAAATTGTATTCCAAACTTGATCATGTGATTTGTAGCCATAAACAATGTTCTGGTTATTTTAGGCAGGGGGTTTATGCCTCAGTAAGGTATACAACACCTTTTGTCTAGCATAGATGCTGAACCCTTTAAAGCCTAATCCTGCCACCAATAACAATCTGTGTAAGCATCAATAAATTCAATTTCTCTAAGCAGAGTGGTCCTGACTGAAATATATTGCTGTCCAATCAATGCTGAGTGGTCAATATCATGTCACTTAACTTAAGCCATATTTGCTGTTGCACACTACATTCAATTGTGTAAACTGTGTAAAAAAAATCCTGGCAAATATGAACTGCACAAAAAATGTTAACATGTCAATGTGGATGGAAAAGTTTGTTTTAAAAAATGCTGCTTTTAAATGTATCATGAAATGTATCATACGACATGGAGTAACAATACATTTAAATTTACATTTACAGCTTTTGTCAGATTCCCTTTAGCATGTTATAGTCTATAGTCTATTGCCCCATCCTGATTTCTTCTGTTGTTGTACATCTCTCATAAAAAAATTGTTTTAGATCTTCAAACGAAATACAACATAAAGCAAAGGCAAAATGAGTAAACACACAACATAGTTTTTATTTATTATTTGAAGCAAAAAAAAGTTATCCAACACCTATCACCCATGTGAAAAATTAATTGCCCCCTTAAACTTAAATTCTGATTGTGCCACCTTTAGCAGCAGTGACTGCAACCAGACACTTCTGATAAATGGAGATCAGTCTTTCACAGCACTGTGGTGGAATTTTGGCCCACTCTTCTTTGCAGAACTGCTTTAGTTCCACTACACTTGAAGGTTTTCAAGCTTAAATCGGTCTAGCCACAGCATCTCAGTTGTTTCAAGTCAGTACTTTGACTAGGCCACTCCAAAACTTTAATTTAGCTTTTTGAGACATTCAGAGGTGGACTTAATCCTATGCTTTGAATCACTGTCTTGCTGCACAATCCAGATGCGCTTGTGTTTCAATTTAGGGAGTGACGACCAGATATTCTCTTTTAGGATTTTCTGGTAGAGAGCAGAATTCATGTTTCCCTCAATTATTGCAAGCTTCCCAGGCCCTGAAGTAGCAAAGCATCCCCACACCATCGCACTGCCACCACCATTCTTGACCATAGGGATGATGTTCTTTTTGTGGAATTTGGTGTTTGGTTTACACCAGATGTAATGGGAGTAGTTGCTGTGCTACTTGAGAAATTTTGGAAGGTTGGCCACTTCTGGGAAGGTTCACTATTGTGCCAAGTTTTTTTCATTTGGAAATAATGGCTCTCACTGTGGTTCTTTGGAGTACCAGAGCCTTTGAAATAGCTCTGTAACCCTTCCCAGACTGATGTATTTCAATCACCTTCTTCCTCATCATTTCTGGAATTTCTTTCAACTTTGGCATAGTAGGTTACTGGGTAAGACCTTTTAACCAACTTCATGCTGTTGCAAAAGTTCTATTTAAGTGTTGATTTGATTAAACAGAGCTGGCAGTAATCAGGCCTGGTTCCATCTAATTCAGCTGAACCTCATTATGAATGCAGTTTGATCGATTTGGGGAATTAGTAACTACAGGGGCAAATACATTTTCAGGAGGTAAATCAGTGATATTGCTGTTGGTGAGAGAGAGATGCTTTACAGTATGGCCTTATGGCTCCTATGGGGCTTCACACCATTCCATGTTATTGAGGCTACTGATGGAAAATTGAAAATTGAAGGAATGAAGCTTCATCTCATTCCAGTGTGATTGGGGAAGAGATCGAAGGGGTCTATTTTGGTTTTTGCGAGCTTCTGTTAGGTCTCCGGGAATAGATAAAGTCTGAGTCAACTGAGATGAAGAGTTTTGGAAGATAAACAAGGTGGACTGAGATTAAGACTGAGATGATAGATTTTTTTTTTACAACTTCATTCCACCAAAAGTGCAATTGCTTCTTTCAACACACACAAAGCCAAGCAAATCAATCTTTTCAAACTGCCGCTCATTTCCTCATTGGAGGAAAGCATTATCTGCCCTATTCCACATATATGAGCTCACAGAGGCCCAGAATTGGTTAGTGGTGCTGTGACCAACAGGGAAGAGAGAGTATGTCAACCCTCCCACCCAGAGAGCACAGTAAATTTTGCTCTGTGTGCATGGAGCTTGTATGTGCTTTAGGGGTTTCCTCTGGGTACTCCAGTTTCCTCCCCCAGTCCAAAGATATGCGTTGTAGGCTGACTGGCATTTCCAAATTGTCCATTGTGTGTGTAATTGTGCCCTGCGGTGGATTGGCAGCCTGTCCAGGGTGTCCTCTGCCTTGTGCCCCTTGAGTTCCCTGGGATAGGCCCCAGGCTCCCCGTGACCCTGTGTAGGATAAGTGTTACAGAAAATTGATGGATGGATGGATCTTAATTGTATAATTTGAAATATGATTTGCAGCAAATATGAATATGGGCATAAAGAGGACAAAAAAGCAAACTGTACCAGCTGTGCGTATAGTATACTAGCCACTTTTGGTGTGAATACTGTGCATACATTAGGGAACACTAGTCAGTGAGATGCAGTGCACAACTACAACCAGGATTTTGTGTCAGAACTGGCAAAAAATAAAGTGTGAAAGTGAGCTCGACACATTTTTGGCACAAACCTTTTGGAACAAACAATCATACTGCCACACTGCTAATGCAAGCTAGAAGCAAAAGGTTTAGGTGGACTTTTTAGGTTTTTGAAATGCCATTTGAGATAGAACACAGCTACACTGCTGAAAGCTAGAGATCTTTACAGAGTGCCATTTACTTTACCACCAAAAGAGCATGAGAATGTATTACAGAGGGTAATGTATACTTCTGGGCAGGGAAAAAAGGTCCAAGCCCAAAATGGCAAAATATTAAGCTTTTACTAGCCTTAACAATTGTTAAGAGTCTTGACATTGGTTGTTTCCCTTAGGTGTCATTAGTCTCAGCTGTTTTGTGTTCACCCTTGATTACGTTTGGTATTTAAACCCCTCCGGTGTCTAAATTCAGTGCAAAGTTTTGCGTGAATGTTATTACCGTGCGAAGCTTTTTGTTCTTTGTTCTTTGTTCCTGTTCTTGTCCTTATTTTTCGATTCTGTTTTGCCTCATTTATGGCCATTTGCCGCTCGTCTGACTACGTGCCTAGTTGACCACACCCATGTCTCAGATTTTGGATTTGTCTTCCTCTGTTCAATAAAGCTCTTATCTGCACTTGCATCCGTCCTAACCCTCATTACGCGTGTGTGTGGATCATGAAGTCACAAAAATTATTCGTGTTGTGAAACAGTTACTACTGATTGTTATTTTCACCTATTTTATTGTATTTTCACCAATTTTAAAGATGACTAAAATGGTCACAGTGAATACCTCTTTTCAGCACATAATAACCAGTGCAATTATAAAATTCAGCATGGAAGTTCTCAGATTAACTTTGTCCGATTGTCCATTTGGTTATTTCATTAGATTATTGCCAAATGGATTGTTGATGGAGGTTTTTTTCTTTTTTTTCTCTCCATAATAAAAAGATGAAAATCTGAAAGGAAAAAAAAGACTCTATTATTGTAAGATTCTATTTGGTTTAAGAATGAATGGGAGATTTAACCTTATAATATGAATCTCATTAAATATTTTCAAACAAAATACTAATAAATGCATGAAAATGGTTGTTATTACCAGTAAAAAAAAAATTGTATCTGGGTATTTATTTTTCATTCATAGTTTCCAAGCAGACAAGTAGGCTCAACAGCCCTAAAAATCTACTCTTTATTGAATTTCACAAAGCAAACATTTTCATTTGATATGTGGGCTATGTTTAAACCTAATTCACAGTGGTGTGACACAACAAGATGCTATAAATACAGGCATGTGGAAACACAAAATAAAGTAATTTATACTAATTTGATTGGTCAAGCTGCATTCTAAGAGTACTTGTATTTAGTATAACTGCACTGGAAAGTTTCATTGTGTGTATCACACTGCTCGTCTGTGTTCGCTACATAAAATTCCACTTGCTAGTTCGAAATCATTACTACAGTAGCGTTAGCGACATGATCAGCAGACATGACAAACAGTATTTCTCAGGAATATAACTTGTCTTAAAATATGAAAGCTCATCAGATGAAGATGAAAAGGAAGACAGGACGCCAATTTTACCAGAAGCACCTTTAACGTACAAATCAATATGAGCTAACTAGCCACCTAGCTGACGAATATAAAGTGAGTGTGGCTTCTGTGTGGGATCTATTTCCACTAGCAGAGCAAAAATAAACAGAACATTTGGCCATATTGTGTCCGAAATATCACTTAATCACTCAATATTCTTTTCTCGTTTATAGAATTGTTGTATGAAAGCAATATCACACTTACAGCCGTGCCAATATTCAGTGTAACACACAGTGTAGCAGACAGTCACCTTAGGGTTAAACATATTGAGAGAAAAGAAATATGCTAGCCAGACTTGAATAATATTGTTTATTTCCAATGGAACGGTCACAATACAAAGTTGATACAAAGATACGGATGCAGGTGCAGAATATAGGGTTTTAATAAAGAAACACACAACATACAGGAAACACTATAACACGAGGCAAAACACTGTGGCAAGGATTAAACATAAACAAAGGAACAAAAACACGGCTACAGAGACAAGGTATTAGAAGATCAACGTAAGACAAGGAAGCAGTGCAAACAATGGCTATATATAAGAGTGCTCATTAACCAGATAGTGATTCGGGTGCAGGTGGTCATGTGACTGATGAGTAAGGTGCGGTGGCTGCTAGGAACTGAAGTCCAGAGTTCCTTCCCTGATACATGACAGGAACTCTCATAGACGAATTGATAACATTTTATTGTTCATTTTCCTAGCTAGCTAGCTCATCATAAGTTAGTCATAAGTCATATAATTAGCTGCCATTTTAGCTACCAGCAAGTTTCCGTATTTCAGTAAAGCCTGGTTTATCAGTAATCAGCTGATTGTTTGCAGTTGCCATTGTGTGTTGTGCAATGTTATTCTGTTCAATTTAATTTAATAAAGGTGGCTTCTGGCACCATAAAGTAATGTGATCATAGCGAGACATTTGGCACAAGTTGGTGCAGGCAAGGTGGAAAAGAACACAGAGTGTTCCTCTGTTCTGGACATATTCCAAAAAGCATTATTTCATCCTTTTTGCATTATTATTGCTATAAAGAAGGCAGTCACAGTTGACCTGGATTAAAAAATGGAGCATTGAAGAGCAGAAGGAAATTGTCATGTTACAATACTGATTATTGAAGAGTCATTACGTTCTTTCTACAAACAACCCATAGCCCATAGAGATTAAGGCAACATCAGTTTAGGCGTAACTGTTTCAGTTATATGACACAATTACCACATTCACTATTTACCACAATAGTAGTTAAATGTGTATATTAATATAAAACTACTCATTATATTCCCCAAACATAACAGAGCCATTTTAATTGGTACAAGAGTGCTAATGGAACTTTACATTTACTTGATGGCTAGCAAGCTTATTAGCATGGCATATAGGAAGCCTATATGATTCTTTTCCAAGTGTGAAGATAATACAATGTGTGAATCACTAATGAAGGTACTTCAAATACATTGTTTTGTCGCTGAGATGGAGTGTGCAACTGATACAAAGGAAATCTTCCCTGACACTGAGCTAATTGCTCAGAAGAATTATGCACTGCTGTAAACAGGCATAAAAATGCATAGAAGAAAGTAAAATATTGTTCTTTGTTATTTGTAAATGTGTGTGGGTCTACTGTTTTTGCTTCTAACACTTTGTGTTGTGCTGTGTTTTGTGTGTTTCACAACATATTGATGCACAACAGAGAGCCTGGCTAGTCTGGAGATAAGCTTAGTGAGCTGTCCTAGTTTTGACAGCACTTCTGCTCCATTTGAATAAGAGGGTCCAGTTCAAAACACACTGGATAACCAGTTGATTACCACTCAGACCTGTGTGTTATTATTAGGTACACAGTCCTGACTTTTTGACATTTTCTTCTGTCTGCTGTTGTGTTGTGTCAATTATCCCCAAATCAAACTGAGGAGTGTGTGCGTGGGGTGTAGGTGGAGGTTAGTGGGAGAGCCAGCCATGTTCAATTCAGAATCAAAAGGACTAATACATTGTATTGTAGTACAGTTTTCTGAGCAGAGGGAGATATTGCAGCAAACACATGTAACAAGAGACAATCATTGCATGTAGAGACAAAAACCTCACTGTTCAATTTTAATTCTGATCTTCAGTCAAGACATTTCATTTTACTTCTTGAGTCATCCATCCATCTTCTACCGCTTACTCCTTCTTCAGGGTCACGGGGAAACCTGGAGCCAATCCCAGGGAGCATGGGGCACAAGGCGGGGTACACCCCGGACAGGGTGCCAGTCCATCGCAGGGCACAATCACATACACACTCACACCCATTCATACACTACGGACACTTTAGACACGCCAATCAGCCTACCATGCATGTCTTTGGACTGGGGGAGGAAACCGGAGTACCCGGAGGAAACCCCCACAGCACGGGGAGAACATGCAAACTCCGCATACGCATGGCCCCGGCGGGAATCGAACCCCGGACCCTGGAGGTGTGAGGCGAACGTGCTAACCACACAATTATATTATACAGTATGTTTAAAACATACAATTTTCATCCATCATGAGATACACAAGGCCAAATGCATTTAGAGCCTAGACAGTCAGAATTCTACCGTTCTACATATACTATTTAATTTTCAAAATATTGCTTGTGTGCTACCAAGAGTAAATTTTTGCCATTTTTATACCCTAGGTGGTGAGCAAATATACTAATCAGCCATAACCTAAAAATCACTGACAGGTGAAGTGAATAATATTGATCATCTGATTACCGTGGCACCTGTCAAGGGGCAGGATATATTAAGCAGCAAGTGAACAGTCAGTTCTTAAAGTTGATGTGGATGTTGGAAGCAGGAAATACTGGCATGCATAATGGTCTGAGACACTTTGACAAGGGCTGGATTGTGATGGCTAGATGACTAGGTCAGAGCATCTCCAAAACGGCAGGTCTTGTGGGGTGTTCCCCGTATGCAGCGGACCAAGGAAGGACTACTGGTGAACCAGTGACAGTACCATGGGTCCAAGGCTCATTGTTGAGCATAGAGAGTGAAGGCTAAGTCTTGTCTGATCCCACAGAAAGCTACTGTAGCACAAAGTGCTGAAAGAGTTCATGCTGGCTATAATAGAAAGGTGTCAGAACACACAATGCCTTGTTCACAGCTTGCTGTGTATGGGACTGCGTAGTCACAGACCAGTCATGCCCATGCTGACCCCTGTCCACCAAAGAAAGCACCTACAATGGGAACATGAGCATCAGAACTGGACCATGGAGCAATGGAAGAAGGTGGCCTGGTCTGATGAATCAGGTTTTCTCGTACATCATGTGGACGGTCGGGCCCGTGTGCGTCACTTACTTGAAGAAGAGATGGCACCAGGATGCACTATAAGAAGAAGTCAGCTCGGCGGAGACAGTGTGGTTCTCAGGGCAATGTTCTGCTATAAAATCTTGGACCCTGGCATTCATGTGTATGTTACTTTGACACATACCACCTACATAAATATTGTTGCAGACCAAGAACACCCCTTCATGGCAACGGTATTGCCTAATGGCAGTGGCTTCTTTCAGCAGGATAATGCACCCTGCTAGACTGCAAAAATTATTCAGGAATGGTTTGAGGAACATGACAAAGAGTTCAAGGTGTTTACTTGGCCTCCAAATTCCCCAGATCTCAATCCAATCAAGCATCTGTGGGATGTGCTGGACAAACAAGTCCAATCCATGGAGGCCCCACCTTGCAACCTACAGGACCTAAAGGATAAGGCCAGAGGTCTTGTGGAGTACATGCCTTGATGGGTCAGCGCTACAGTATTAGGCAGGTGGTTTTAATGTTATGGCTGATTGGTGTTTAATGAATAGGAAGCCATTTAGGATTTGGTCTAACCATTTGCTGTAACTAATTACGAAAGGTTTTGCCTGATTTGGTAGTGCTACATGATTGCATAATGTAGCATTACCACTAATATTTGGTCTATTTGTCGAATTAACATTATAGGCTCAAATGCAAGTGACAGCACAAGTCTTTTAATTTTCAGTAGAAATGTTTTCCAGTGTGGACTTAATATGACAGAAAGTACATACAGTAAACAATATATTATATATAAACAAAATAGATATCATACAGTAATATACACATAAACATTTAGTACATAGAATGCACCCATTCAGGGCTTAACATCGTACTTTGTGTATATGTGCATGTGACTATATCTGGTGTTTGTATTAAACTATAAGTGTATCAATTATGTGAGGGTGAGGTGAGGTGAAAAGTCCCATAAGGTTTGGTGAGTACACACCCTATAAGTCAAAAACTGCAGAGCTCATAAAGAATTTGAATTGCTTGTAGGAAATGACTTCTCCTGAATAGCTTTGTGTCTGTTGTCATGCTGTGGTTGCATTTGCCTGAGCATAGCAGGAGGACAGGTTGTGGGGTGGGTGACTGAGATTTTCGATCATTTTCCTTGCCTTGTATGCACACTGTCTAAAATAAATATCCTGCAGATCCAGGGGAGCTTCACCAAGAGTACACTTAGTCAAACATTTTTCAGGAACTTGCAGTACTGATAGATCTAGTTCCCAAATCAAGTACAGATGGTTCCTGTCACAGTACTCCCTGTGATTATTGTATAAAAGTTTATGAGCTTGTAGGTATTCAGCTTAAATCTAATCAATCTAAAGCAATAAAGCTGCTGTTCTGCATTCTTTATCAGAATGTCAGGGTGGAGAGATCATGACTAATGATGATCAAGTATTTGGAAATCTTAGCCCTCTTAACTAAACTTTTAACTCTCTCTCCACAAGTGTCCTGTGGTTTACAATGTATGTGAGAGATGAATGATGTGCCAACTTGCTCAATCCATTATTAAAACACAGAAAGAATATGGCACAAGCACAAAAAAGCTGTCCACCAAAAGTCAGTGATCGTGCAAAGAGGACATTAGTCAGAGAAACAACTAAGAAGTCACTGGTAACTCTCAGCATTATACTACCACCACCATGTTTTACTGTGGGCATGATGAGCAGTGTTGGGTTTCAGTCAAATTTAGCACTTTGTACAAAACTTGTTTTAAAAACCAGAGAATCTTTTCCATTTTTGTGGACTCCGACATGCCTTTTATCAAACTTCAAACAGGATTTCATATGGCTTACACCACCATTTGTCGAGTATCTTAGCTATTCTTGTCCTGTACTTGGCTGTTACCTCTACTTATACAGTTGGATCCAGTGTCAGGGCTACAAAAGGTAAATTAAAAGTAATGGTTGCTGTGGAGACTCTGAGTTATCCACTCCAGTAGCTGATACATAGGTCTGCAGACTTCCATTATTTGGCCAAGCCAAAGTGTGAGGGCTCCATACTGTACTCTTATTTGCTTCTTACCAGCATCCACAAGAACCTTTTGTATTTTTGACTTTCAGTCAAATGTTGCTATCCTGGCTAGCTATCATGTGCTAGTTGTCATTTACCTTCCTACCAAGTAGACCTGTCAGTACAATCACATGTGAAGAGTGAGAACAGAAGGGGGCTGAGAACACATCCTGGGGGATCCCTGTGTTTAAATTGTATTGACCACATTGGGTTGCCTGAGCTGCTACAATTGCAGTTGTGGCTCTAATGCATAGTGATTCATAAAAGCATTTAGAGAATTTAGAGTCCTTAAATAGTCACTGGCAAAAAAAAAAGGTTGAGAACCCATAGTCTATCATATTAAAGGGTGAACCAAAATCAATAATTTGTAAGGATTTGCCAAGCTAACTCATATTTAAAGTTCTAAATAGATGAAAAATATTTTATCATCCCTAATAAAAATCCGTGACTGGGGTCACGAGTAGCTTATTCAGCCAAGGCACAGTTTTTATCAGTGCACTGAGAATGACTCAAGTCTCTGAGGTTCAATTTATCATCTGTAGCCTGGAGTCCCAGAGAATAACTGAATGATGTGAAACAACATGGTTTTACAATTTCAAGTTCATAAGAATGTTCACGCTCCAATGTGTGTGTAACGCTTCAGCTTAGGGTAAGAGGCTGGTTGGAGCTTGTAGCTTTAACTACAACTTCAATCACATCAGATACTAAATCATTTCACTCGCTCACATTCTTATGAATTCTTATCATGTTGAGTTGCGAAACACTCTTTTTCTTCATCTCTTGCTGTCTCTCTCTGGCTCTTCAGAAAAATGTCACTGTCCCAGCACATGCAGATGTCTTCTTTAAACATGCACTGCATCCATCTCTCTGTCTCTCTCTCTCTCTCTCTCTCTCTCAAGATTGTAAGCAGTGTGTGTGTTTGTGTGTGTGTTAGTGACATGCACTTTAGTAGTAGTGTGCATTTTTGTGTCATGATTGTACAAGGGTTGTGTTTTTACATAAATAAGAAGCTTGTGTGTTAATGTGTGTCAGTAGTGTGTGTTTGAGTCAGAGCTCTAAGTATTATTAATCTTTATTGACAGTGTGTATTTGTGCACCTGTTTGTGTACACTTTGACTTGGTGTGTAGTAGTAATGTACTTGTGAGCATGTGTCTGAAAGAATCTGTGTAATTGTGCGTGTAATGGTGTGTGTGTGTGTGTGTGTGTTTTAGGGAGCTCCCTCTAAGCTATGTTCTCTGGCGACATTTCATCACATGCTCAAGCATTAATATCTTGAGATCTCACACACACATACACCCACACAAACACACACAAAATCCTGCTGAGCATCCACATTTATCAACCTTCTACATCAGAGTTCCACAAAGTAAAATTTCCTTTTTATACACTGCATCAACATTTCATGCGTGAAATTAAATTCATTTCATTGGAAATACCACCCTGATTTCCAGTAGTCATAAACGTTTGTGTGTAAAATCAGTTCGTGTTGAAACTTGATACGATATTGTCATCGTACTCCATTAGTGGAAGGGGTGGCGTGATGGCACTGAATATCAGCACAATAAACAAACAGTAACAAAACACTTATATTCCAGAGTTCCTATTACAATTCATTCAACGGTACTACGGGACAATCTGCACATAACATTATCATATCATCTTTCATAGCCTCGTATGTAGATTACAAATAGCCGGATGACTAATGGGCTAATTATTAATTATTAGCAATATTTACTGCATTAGTTTACATTGACAACAAAATATTCACATTAGAATTAATAAATCAGTAATTTAAGAAAGTATAAAAGTAAAATATTAAAGGACACTGTAGAAAATTGCTGTAAATTTTACAGTAAATTATTGGCAACTTGGGTTGCCAGTAAAGTACTGTAAAATTTACAGTAAAGTACTGTAATATCTTAATGTTGTATAGAATAACATACAACCCAATATATTTGCTCATTTGGCTGATGTAGGATACAATTAAGCCAAAGTTTAAGGGACTTGCCTGACCATGATTGCTTGGTTTTACTGGGACTTAAACACACAACCTTCTAATCGCAGACTCGATGCTTTAACCACTGCACCATGACAACTACACCAAAGCCACGTCGCAACTAGCTTACACTGATTCAACTACTTCTAACACTGAATTAACTCCACTAAAAGATTACATTGAAACACTGCACTCTAGATGTGGTGGTTCAGTGGCTAAGGTTTCAAGTCATGGATGAGAATGTTGTGTGTTCAAATCCCAGCACCACTCAACTAACTTGATTGGGTCCTTGAGCAAGATCCTTCTGCTCAGTTGTATCCTATATCAACCAAATGTCCTGGATTATGTGTTTGTTTATGCTATGTACAATATTACAGTTCATTATTGTAGATGTTTTACAGTTGTATACTGTCAATTTTACAGTACTTTATTGGAAACACAAAAAGCTCATTTTTGGGTTGCCAATAAAGACGTTTGTGTAAATGGTGATGGTGGTGTAATGTTGCAACCTCACATTTCCAGTTTCCATGGCTCGACCCTGAACTCTACTGTTGGTGTTGAATATTGCATGTTCTCCCTATGGTTTCCTCCAGGTTCTCTGGTTTTCGCCCACCTTCCAGAAACATGCCTGTAGGTGGACTTGCTGCTCTACATTGAACATGACTGTGAATGAGTATATGTACAGTATCTCACAAAAGTGAGTACACCCCTCACATTTTTGTAAATATTTGATTGTAACTTTTCATGTGACAACACCGAAGAAATGACACTTTGGTACAATGTAAAATAGCGACCCTGACATGGAGCTGCAGCACGGTGGCCAAGACCATAGAGTGGTTTAACAGTACAGGTTCCACTCAGAACAGGCCTCGCCATGGTCGACCAAAGAAGTTGAGTGCACGTGTTCAGCGTCATATCCAGAGGTTGTCTTTGGGAAATAGACGTATGAGTGCTGCCAGCATTGCTGCAGAGGTTGAAGGGGTGGGGGGTCAGCCTGTCAGTGCTCAGACCATACACCGCACACTGCATCAAATTGGTCTGCATGGCTGTCGTCTCAGAAGGAAGCCTCTTCTAAAGATGATGCACAAGAAAGCCTGCAAACAGTTTGCTGAGGACAAGCAGACTAAGGACATGCATTACTGGAACCATGTCCTGTGGTCTGATGAGACCAAGATAAACTTATTTAGGTCAGATGGTGTCAAGTTTGTGTGGCGGCAACCAGGTGAGGAGTACAAAGACAAGTGTGTCTTGCCTACAGTCAAGCATGGTGGTGGCAGTGTCATGGTCTGGGGCTGCATGAGTGCTGCCGGCACTGGGGAGCTACAGTTCATTGAGGGAACCATGAATGCCAACATGTACTGTGACATACCGAAGCAGAGCATGGTCACAGGGCAGTATTCTAGCATGATAACGACCCCAAACACACCTCCAAGATGACCACTGCCTTGCTAAAGAAGCTGAGGGTGAAGGTGATGGACTGGCTAAGCATGTCTCCAGACCTAAACCCTATTGCGCAACTGTGGGGCATCCTCAAATGGAAGATGGAGGAGCACAAGGTCTCTAACATCCACCAGCTCTGTGATGTCGTCATTCAGTGTTGTCACATGAAAAGATATAATCAAATATTTACAAAAATGTGAGGGGTGTACTCACTTTTGTGAGATACTGTATGCTGCCATCTGGGGTCTATTTACATCTCATGCCTAGGGTTCTCAGGACAGGTCCTGGATCCACCATGACCCTGACCAGGATAATGTGCTTACTGAAAATGAATGCACCATTAGTTGTAGTCTCATTATAGCAGTGGCTTTGTGTGATATATTATGTAACATCTTCTTGGTGAATTACAAGTGGATTACAAGTTGAATTTGCAGATATTCTGTAACTACACTATAACTAGATATTTTTGTTTTACAATCTGCAAATTAAAATAAGAACAGCTAGCGAACTAACTTCAGCCTGCATAAGCTCCTACATATTTATACAAATGACTTGGTTTAATTCCCCTAAATTCATTCAAGAATCTTAACCCAAGTACCCAAAAGGGAATCAATCATGGAGAAATGTGGTTTACAGAAAGAGCTAAACGTATTCCCAGACACATGCACACCTAGCCTCCTCCACAATGTGGTTCTCTCTGCATTTCCTTTTCTCATTGCCAAGCTCGATTAATCACACCAGCCACACTGCAGTCTCCATTTCTCCTTTTATTACCTTTTAGTGCCTGGAAAATGCATCCATTTTCAGAAAAGAAAAATGGAAAGAGAGAAGAAATATTGGAGTGAGTGTATGTGATGGTGGTTCAGGACCCTGAAGTTTGTCTCCACCTGAATATTCACAGAGTGAAACAGGAGACTCAGCAGTTCGGATAGGATAAATGACTACTGTATGTACAGTATATTAAGGCTTTCAGAATAAATGGTGCTGTTAGGATGCTATTTGATTGCTATAATATTTATGGATTCAAAAGTAAATAGTCGGTAGAATGTTTAATGAATGTAGGCACACCTTGAGAACCACTGACTTAATGTATGTCTATCGAAGAGCGTTTCATAAACCTTTTTGACTAAATAACCCTTGTACCTTGCAGCACAGTTTTTGCCCTTCACAGGGACCTTCATAGGGTTGTAACATTAAGCTAATTAATTTAAATTGTTATTGTGATCAAAGGCACACACATCACTGTGAAGTCAGCTATTAATCTCAATAAGCGTAATATAATTAGTGGTTGTGACTGTATAGCTATCAAATCTGTTCTACTAAGTGTAGCTAAATAAGTAAATCTACTGTAGATGCAAAGGGGGGGAAATCCATGGGAGGCACAGTACAATTTGTTGCCATGAGAATCTTTACAGATATTGCATTTCTGCCACATAACAAGAAAAGCATCTTTTTTTTATTAAAAAACGCCTAAGTACTATAAGAAAAGCATTTTTATTAAGGATGGAGATTTGTTTATTCTTGTGTTGTAGAAATGTGCTTCCACACATTACATAGCCACACATGTTGCTATATAATCTAGTGTAGTTTACAAAGTTCGTAGTTCTCAAAATTGCAGATTTCATTTAAATTATTTAAGATATTTATTTTAATAAAGCAAGATTTTCTCATAAGAAGATGTTTCCTCAAAATGCCAAGATGTTTTTCACATAAGGCAGAGATGCTCTTCCTCATAATAATGAGTTGTTTTCTCTTAATGACAAGTGTCATGATCTCGCCTGCAGATGGCGCTGTGCCGGCGACGTGCACGGAGAGCCGGAGGGCACACGCGTGCATGCACTGTAAGTGAGCATGGACGATAGGGAATTTGTTTACAGTGGACACGTGCACTTGTTTTGGTTTCTGTTCTGTCCCCTCCCTGTTTAGTTATTGGCAGAGGTGCAAGGGTGTGTTTCGATTGTTTCCAACTGCCTGAGTTCATGTTTGATTGCGTTTGTTATTTAAACCCCTTGTGTTGCTGCGCACGTCGCGCAGTATTATTTACGTTAACCAGCCAACAAGGCCTGAGTATTGTATATGCGTTTCATTTAACAAGTCCACGGTTATGTTCGTGCTAACTACCTTGCTGCTAAGCGGTCGTGTGTTCGTGTCCTGTTTATTTCATGCCTTGACTCAAGTTTTCTGTTTTGTCCTCGAATCGTGCTTCATGTGTAAGACCGCGTTTTATGTTCGTTGACTTTGTATGAATAAAGACTGTCATCTGCACTTGCTTTCCGCTTCCACGTCTGTTACCTAACAACAAGAAACATATAGTATTAACAAGATGCTGATGGGGATTTATTTTACATTTTTTTGCATGTCAAACATGCTCTTTAGCTAGCTCTTTTGCCTTTAATGATAAATGCCTCAAGTAATCACATCATCATAAGTTTGACCAAGTGGAGTATTTCAACTTGTGATTAATTTCTTACTTATTTGGAGTCTCATTTGGTGTAATGTGCTAGATAAGTCGATCACTTAGGAGTCTGGATCCATTTCATATAATCAGTAAGCTTGAGTGGATGTGACGTGATATTGGAATTCGACACTCACCTTACAACCTTACATGTTAGTGTAATCCTCTAATGCAGAACAATACCAGCATTCATTCCCTCTGATGCCTGCTTCTTTTTTAACTGCTTTCCAGTCAAAATTCATTTTTCAGCCCATTTAATCTCTTTCATCTCATGACAGTGCTGTGGGAGTGGAATCATAGTGAGTAGATCAGATTTGTGGAAGCCTGCTGCTTATGAGATAATTGTATTGTGGGTTATAATGTTTATGCACAGCTATCATTCATTATGTGGCCATTAATAGAAATGCCTGGGTATTATAATTCCTTATACTGCTAGATTAAAAAAAATTACATATATATATATATATATATATATATATATATATATATATATATATATATATATATATATATATATATATATATATATAGTGTGTGTGTGTGTGTGTGTGTGTGTGTGTGTGTATAAAGTATCTCACAAAAGTGAGTACACCCCTCACATTTTTGTAAATATTTGATTATATCTTTTCATGTGACAACACTGAAGAAATGACACTTTGCTACAATGTAAAGTAGTGAGTGTACAGCTTGTGTAACAGTGTAAATTTGCTGTCCCCTCAAAATAACTCAACACACAGCCATTGATGTCTAAACCGCTGACAACAAAAGTGAGTACACGCCTAAGTGAAAATGTCCAAATTGGGCCCAAAGTGTCAATATTTTGTGTGGCCACCATTGTTTTCCAGCACTGCCTTAACCTTCTTGGGCATGGAGTTCACCAGAGCTTCACAGGTTGCCAGTGGAGTCCTCTTCCACTCCTCCATGATGACATCACGGAGCTGGTGGATGTTAGAGACCTTGTGCTCCTTCCATTTGAGGATGCCCCACAGATGCTCAATAGGGTTTAGGTCTGGAGACATCCATCACCTTCACCCTCAGCTTCTTTAGCAAGGCATCTGTATATATACAGTATTGGTATATATATACCAATATATACCCAAAATCATGCGCTCGCTTTGAGCTCGGGCAATGAGCTCGCGCTTCGGGTTTCCGAGAATGCTGTATGCTACAGCGCTAGCTCGAGTGGAAATCGTGACAACTACATTTTATGAAATGTTGAGAAACAGTTGATAGGATGGTTCATGACAGTCTGTAAATGCTTGTAAAGTGTCTACATAGGACTATCCAAATAAAAAGAAAATCCAGGCTTTCTACCATCAAAATAAGTAAACAAACCACAAAAAAATCACAATGAGATTAGGTACTCCTTCATATTTTACTTCATCTAGAGCCCGTCCAAAAAGTCAGCTTTGCTTCATCATATTATCATGTTGTTTGTGCGACTCGGCCAACAGAATGTTGAGGGATGAGTCATTTGGTGCCTAGCACTGCAAAAGAAATTTCCACTGGAGTAACAAAAAGTGTCACAACATGCTCAATCTCCTGAGGCTTACAATTATTAGAATGAGCAGTTTTACTCAGCGGAAAACCTCCACTGAAACTCACCCAGCTCTTTGTTTGTTGACCATTCAGGTCGCAGACATTTCTATATACACTTCTTACTCCACTGGTTAAGATAAATGTGGAGAAATCAATCAAATATGTATTATAAATAAGAAATTATTCTAAATAGTTTGCTAGGCAATCTTGTTAGGCACTATACTCACATATTCAAGGCAGAAATTAGTGCTAACAACATTGCTATAATTACTGCAGGTGTGGTGCTTGAACCTTTTAATTTTCATCAGCACAAATACACATACATACAGCTGTGTGTGTGTGTGTGTGTGTGTGTGTGTGTGTATGTGTGTGTGTGTGTGTTTGGACTTCAAATCTGGTTCTTCTATTTTTTCCTTTTCATTACTGTTTCCCTTTTTTAGTCATTCATCTCTCTCTACTTGTTTCTCTGTCTTTCAATCCATGATTCTCTCTCTCTCTCTCTCTCTCTCTCACACACACACACACACACACACACACACACACACACACACACACACACACACACACACCTCCACTGCATCTGTTTCTGTCCTTCAGTAATTATCACTTACTCAGGTATCTCAGGAAGGTCACAACATCCCGCTGTGTTGGTGAACTGAATTGGCGGGGATAAACAGATACAGGAAGTGATAACAGTCAGGCAGGTGCAGGATAAAGGGATAAAGGGACATAACCCAAATGAATGCAAAATAAGGAGCATTTATTTTAGCTGGTATGGCTTGATCCAATTATGTGTATTATAGCATCCACCCTATAGAGGTTTCTAGGAGCTGAAACAAAGTTAAACAAAAGCCTAATCGATCTTCAGGTTGCACCTTTGTTTACGGAAAATACTGAACATATGTCAACTTAGAGTACTTAACAGAATCACTGTTCTTGTCAGGATGTATACCAGGGTACAGATGGAGGCTATTTGAGGTGGCTGAACAGGAGGTTGTTGAAACACAAGTTTATTTAGTGTTTCGCAACTCGTCATGAAAAAGACCTCCAATGACTAGTGTTATTACACATGTCTCATAAGGAGAGAATCATAACATTACTAACAGTGTCTAAAACTCAATTAATGCCTTAATACTAGAGATGCACCGATATAAAGGCTATTTTCACGCTGTCAGACGATAGTTTAAAAACATCCGATGATCAGGGCCGATTATATCCTGTCAATCAAAAGACGGAGGGAAAACACATCGATTTCGTCCTGTGTGTAAAGTAGATGTTTCTTGTGTGGAATGATGACAAAACTGCAATTTGTAAGCTCTGTAAACTCTGCACTGCTAAAATTTTACACCAGAAGTGAGCAGCAATGAAGCAGGAGTTTCGTTGTCGAGTCAAAATTATTTATTTATTTTGCCGCGCTGCTCGAGCTGCCCATGATGAATTAAAGGGCCAATACACCGTTGAAAGATTTATATGAAGATGAGTTGACAAAAAAGTATATATTACACAGAAAAATATATTTGTAGAGTAGTGTATTTCATGTCCAATTAATGTTAATACATTAAAAGTTTTATATTATATATTGCCAGTTTGATGTCAGTGATGAAGTAGAAATGTTTTTGTTTGTGATGAGTGAATGTCAAGCCTAACAGGAGTTTTTTTTTTTTTAGAATTCAATCAATGTTAATATGAATTAATAACGTTCAGTAAGTTACTTTAATCTTCAGAATTTAGTTAATGTGTTAATGTTAATTAGAGTAATGTGTTTTCTGTTTATGAGACCAGTTACTGTGAAACAACTTGCTGAAATGGAGAGAATAAAGTTTTTATTTGCATTTCCTTCAGAATTGTGGAATTAATTATTATTAATTTAGTATTGGTGCATCTCTACTTAATACCAGTTAATATTTTAAACACTCTCCTTTTACATTTGCAGCAATGAATCATTATGTGCTGAGTAACTAAAGTGTGAGAGACTGACTGGGTGTAAAAAATCACAGTGACTGCATTATCAGCCTTAGTCATCTACAACCCCAATTCCAAAAAAGTTAGCACGCTGTGTAAAATGTAAAAATAATAATAATAATAATAATTTTAAAAAACAGAATGCAATGATTTGCAAATCTCATAAACTCAGATGCTATTCACAATAGAACATAGAAAACATATAAAATGTTTAAACTGAGTAAATGTACCATTTTAAGAAAAAAATAAGGTCATTTTGATTTTGATGGCTGCAACACGTCTCAAAAAAGTTGGCAAGGGGGCAACAAAAAGCTGGAAAAGTAAGTGTTATTAAAAAGAAACAGCTGGAGGTTAATTGGCAACAGGTAACAGCATTATCCGTAATGTAGTAAACTGAATCATTCAAATTGAAAATAGACCAGTATGTCAATGAAAGATGTTTAAACTAAAAAAGTCAACTCACAAATTCATTACATCATACATCTTGGTCAACACTGAGAAATACACATTAATTATAAAGATTTATGTGCAAGTCATTGAAGATTACAAGCAACCTCTAATTATACAACAAACAGCATTCTTTCATGTCTCAATTTTTAGTATTGAATTAACTTTATTACTAACTAAAATTTTTCAGTGTCGTGAACTGGAAGTGGCTGATAGGAGTCTGAAATGAACTGAGTCCATCAGTAAACTAAAATGAATGTGGATACAGGTGTCCTTATATGCTATATGGCCAAATGTATGTGGGTATCTGATCTTTACATTCATATGTGGACCTTCCCCCAAACTGTTCCCACAAATGTGGACCCACACAATTGTATACAATGTCTTTTTTAAGATTTCCCTTCACTGGAATTAAGAGGCCAAGACGTGATCCATAATGACAATGCCCTTGTGCACAAAGAAAGGTCTTTAAAGACATGGTTTGCCTTGTTGTGGCCAACTTGAGTGGCCTGCACAGAGCCCTGACCTCAACCCCACTGAAGACTTTTGGGATGAACTGGAATGCAGACTGCTCCCCAGGCCTTTTTTGTCCAACATCAATGCCTGACCTCACTAATGCTCTTGTGGATGAATGAGCAAAAATCACCACAGCCACACTCCAAAATCTAGTAGAAAGCCTTCCCATAAGATTTTATAACAGCAAAGGGGGACTAAATCTATAATAGGGTGTTCAACAAACACAGAGCGATACATGATATCTTAATTGCAAGTTCAAAGTCTCACATGAAGATATTATGATGGGTGAGATAAGGTCAGAAATTGAGCTAAGATCTAATATTCCTTACATCTGTTATGTGATGTGGACACACACACATGCACACAACAGGTCAACCTTGGTGTGAGGTTTCAGGCAGCATATGCTCACCGTATGCTGAGAAACACGGTGGCCACCATGCCAGACAGATTAGACTCAAGTTGAAAGAGCACACTGGAATATAAATGAGCATGCAGGGAAGCGTGTATGCATACTATATTCTTTCTCTGATGATATATTTAGGGCAGGAATGAAATAAAAAAATTAAAAGAAAAAAGATCTCATCTTTACTCCCAGGATGTTAAAAATCTATGGAATGAATTTCATTTTAACAACAGTTACAGCTACTAATTTAAATTATACCACAGCACTGTTGAACTCTGAATTCTGATCTGTCATAAGGCTTCATTAATTTTGTACTGCAGATCTGATAGTAATTCAGCTGTATGAGTGGCTTATATTAATGTGCTTGTTCTAATATGTTATTCTTTGTGTAGTAATAACGTACGCAGGGACTTGTATGGGAGACAATCCACATAATTTAAGAGTAATAATAAGCAGATTTTAAATGTGTCATTATTTGACAAAGAGAAATGTATAGTCACTGATATGGTTAAGCTTTCCATAGGGAAAAAGTAAGGGAATTATTGTTTCTAGATTCTGTAACATACTGATAAAAGAAGCTTGTTTCAGGGACGTTCTACAATATTGAATGTAACTTTAAATGGATCCAAAACACAATTTGCCATTGTTTAATTTTTAATTTTCAATTTAATCCTTAAAATTGAGAACTGCTGGCAAATTATTGTGGTATAAGAGGAATAAAAATAATTCAGGATGTCTGTAGGAATGGATAACAGTACTTTATTGTTGTTTATTTTCCTTTATACCATGGTCTGTCCAAATACTCGATTCTGATTGGCTGGAAGATGTGCGTTAAAACCATACAGATGTTGGCATTGAAAATGTGCGTTAAAGGAAAAGGGATCATACAATTTCATGCAGTATCACACAGAATCACGTGCATGCTGCGGGCACAGGAACTACAAGACCAGTAGGAGGCAGTCATGTTTCATTTGAATAAACATGGCTTGCTAGTAGATATAATAGTTCTGCCAGGACATATACTGTATACAGCACAACAAATGAATTTATGTGCATTCTTAAAGGCCACATCTGTATATACCACAGGTAGTTCCAGTCAGTTTAATCACTGTTCTATATTAACATATATAATCAACTGCCTAGTAAACTGCCTATAATCAAATGTAACCATAGTAACATACAGTTTACAGCTTTGTTATTAGTAGAGATGCGGCACAGATGCAGGTAATTCACACACAATCTCTCTTTCTGTCTCTCTCTCTCTCTCATAACTATTTATTATAATTCATTCAAAGAATTAATTTACAGCGGGCAGAATTCTAGATCTAAAAACCCATATATAAAATAACTAATGAAAATGAACCATTATTTTTATCTTTTCAGTCAAAATTTGCAATGCAAACATCAATGACAGCTTTAACTTGTCAGTGCTGGAGAGTGGCTATGGTATAAGCAGGATAATCCATGGCTAGGTGTGCATTACACAATTTTAATGCATGACGTGGGGGCAAAGAGCCTCTGCGGAGTGCTATTTGTTTATATTTCACTCTTCATCACATCATTTTCTGTTTTCTCCATGTAAATTTCCAATTCTAGCAACAGTCCCACTAAATCTACCCACCGTTAGTACAGTAGAGTTAGCGACATCATCAGCAGACTTGTCAAGCGATACATTTTTCATGAATATAATTTCTGACTTAAAATATAAGCACTTGTCAGATGAAGATGACTCTGAAGAAGGGAAGCCAATTTCATCAGAGGCACCTTTAATGGGAATGTACAAATCACTGTGAGCTAGCTAGCTAGCCAGCTAGCTCACGGCCAATCTGTGAATTTGGCTTCTTCAGGATCTATTTCCATTTGAGGAGCAAAAATAAACAAATTATTTTCCCTTATTGTGTCCGAAACATCAGTTACTCTATATTAATTTCTTATTTATAAAACT
Source organism: Ictalurus furcatus (assembly GCF_023375685.1). Taxonomy (NCBI): domain Eukaryota; kingdom Metazoa; phylum Chordata; class Actinopteri; order Siluriformes; family Ictaluridae; genus Ictalurus; species Ictalurus furcatus. The sequence goes on along the minus strand of NC_071277.1, from coordinate 3,073,669 downwards.
ATTGTATAAAATCAGTGCCGCTCACAATTGTGCTTTTATACTGAATATCGGCATGACTATGATTACCTGCGGCCTCATGCTTACAGCCGAATCTCAGTGCCAACATTCAGTGTAACCACACACTTGCTCGTGCGATATTGCTCAAACCAGTGGTTTTCAAAGTGGGGACCGTGGTCCCCTTGGGGGCCGCCAGGGGGCCTCAAAAATTTGGTGTGAAAAATAAATGAATACATGATTTATATACATGCATTACTATAACATGTTATTTGTAACAATACATATTAAAATCACATTTGCTATACCTAACTTTCTAATTGCTAAACAGACAAAACATCAACGTGAAAAAGGGGGATATATTCAGAAGTCTGTATTTTTAATGTGTTTTAAAGACATCTTGCAAAAGGGGGGCCTCGATCAAATGTTAATGCCATTTGGGGGGCCTTTCCCTGGAAAAGTTTGGGAACCCCTGGCTTAAACAACAGCTCGAATAAGGAGGTCTCAGAGACAAAGAATCCATTTAGGTTTTATACAAATGGTAGCAAACATAGCAATAACATATTCAAATATTTGAAACATTAATGCAGGCAAAGGTCAGAAGTAATTCTAAACACGATATGACAACCATCCTAAACAAGGCTCAGAACTTACTCGAACACAGAGAATGGCGAGACTTTGCAATGAGTAAATGGAAATGAACAGTTTATATACTCTAAAATCAAGAAGTAATCAGGAAGTAAATGTTAGTAGTCATGTTAGTATCCGGTCTGCATGACCTCTGCAGGCAGGGAGGTGAAATGTCCTGAGGGCTAATTAAAACAGCACATCTTGTCATGTTTTATTCCTTATGTATCAACCGGTTTAACCTCCTCCAGCTTCAGAGTCTCAAAGGTGAGAAACGAAACGTGTAAATATTTACATTGCTCTAACTGTTATTTATGCTTGTTGTCATAGTTACGTATTGTCAGGAATTATGACATACTGTAAATTTATATATCAATTAAAATCACAGTTAATATCACACACCAAGTACTCTAATGGTACTCTGGTTTTAATGAAACCATGAGTCTCTATCTGAACCAAAGTGCTTGTAAACATTTTGATGATTAGTGTCAGTTCATCTGTGCTTTCAGTAATTCTTTCAATCATGTGACCACATTAGGGCAAAGTGGAAACAATTGCATAGCAGCATATGCAAAAAAAAAACAAAAAAAAAACCCAACAATAAACAAACAAACAAACAAACAAAAAAAACACCAAAAATACCAGGGTTGTTTGCTTTCAAATTGACCTCCAATTATTTTCTCATTTTTTTTTTCCTTCTATTTTTTATGTTCACCACATCTTATCAAGATGACAGTTTCTGTATAGCTACATACATATATTATTTATATCAGTGTCAGTTTATATGAGTAATTGCAGTTTATACCTGGATACCATATAAGGTCATGAAGATAATTGTTTTTTTTCCCCCTTTTTTTCCTCTTTGATAGCATAAGACACAGAAAAACTGTGATCTCTAGAGATAAGGGGACAGACATTAGAGAAAAGCTGGGTTTAGAGTGAAAGTGCACTTTATTATTATCCCATTCACATAGTTGTACAGTAAGTGGAAGGAAACATCATGATGATGGTGCTACACATAAGACAATACAAAACCACACAATACATGCAATCACACACAGTATAAATAGCACAGGGGTGTAGGAGGAAAACACAGTTTAACTAAAAGTACACATGGTCAGTCTTCTCACTGAGGGGAATATGAGATTACAGCAAATTGTATACCAAAGTAGTTTTACATTCCACCTTCAACCAAATTTCATCATTAATTACAGTAGGGCATACAGAGTGGTACGAAAAACAAAAAAACATCTAGTGAGCAGCAGTTCTACAGGAAGAAATGCATTTGCTGTCAGAGGAGAATGGCCAGATTGGTTCAAGCTGACAGGAAGACTACAGTAACTTTAAAAATAACCGATTTTTACAGCTGTGGTGAGCAGAAAGGCATGTCAGAATACATTGAACCCTGAGGCAGATGGATTACAACAGTAGAAGATCACATCGGGTTCCACTACTCTGCCAAGAATAAGAATCTGAGGCTACAACAAATTAAATACCAAAGTTAACTATTTTAACATTCCACCTTCACATGAGTATGATAAACAGTTCCAACCAAATTTCAACATTAATTATTGTATGACGTACCCTACAGTGTGCACGTTATATTCAATAGTGAGTCACTGAGGATTTGTTCTGAGACAAATCAGACTCTTTTTCCGGAGTATTCACTCAAAAAAAAAACCTTTTAAAAACCCTCATTTGGTCATAATCAGTGGTGGCATTTCCTCGAGACACTGCACTGTTTAATGTTAAAGCAGGCGCCCACACTGAGACTTCCTGATGAAGCCTGCCGTGTGCTTATCTATATGAAATGAGGAAACCCACTAGAACAAGTCTTTTGGGTGATAATCATTAAATATGCACCGCAAAGTTAATTAGGGAGTTTGCACAAGGAACCTCTAAGATCACTTTAATTTACTGAGTGATTATGAATGAGCAGAAGCAGAGGAGCCCCAGGACAAAAGGAATATTCATCATCCTGCTACTGAACTGCCATTATAGGTGTCATTTCTATTTCTGCCACGGTTTAGCACGTCAGATTTATCACTGCCGTGTGTAGCAGGTCTTTAACACTTTACCTTCAAAGCACCTCTGAAAGCAGAGACATGATGAAACAAGAAGTGAGTTGCATAAAATATATAAAATAAGAGAGTTACTTTATGAATGTATTTTATGACTTGCACTGTGGCATAACGAAACATAAGTCTGATCATATCCACTCATTCATATCCATGGTGCAGGCAGATGCGGATGTCTCAGAACAAAACAATTAAAACAGGACTAAAGGCCACCACCAAAGCAGTTTTCATTTTATATGTTGTCAACAACCTTTAGATTCTTCAGTAATATTCTCATGAATCAATTTATAAGGGATAACTGTACACTTGCTTATTCATGCAATTATCCAATCAATCAATCACGTGGCAGCAGCACAATGTAGTATAACATTATGCAGATACAGGTCAAAAGCTTCGGTTAATGTTCACATCAAACATCAGAATGGGAAAAAGGTGATCTCAGTGATTTTAACCATGGTCTTGGTTGTTCAATGTTGGTGCCCAATGGGCTGGTTTGAGTATTTCAGAAACTGCTGATATCCTGGGATTTTCACACACAACAGTCTCTACAGTTTACACAAAATGGTTAAAAAAGAAAGAAAGAAAAAAAAAGAAAGAAAGAAAAAGTCCTCCAGTGAGGGTCAGTTCTGTGGGTGGAATACCTTGTTGATGAGAAAGGTCAGAGGAGAATGGCCTGACTGGTTTGGAATGACAGGAAGGCTACAGTAACAGAAATAACCACTTTTTTTCAACCATGGTGGGCAGAAAAGCATCTCAGAATGCACAACACATTTACGTTTACATTTTAGCATTTAGCTGACACCCATATCCAGAGTGACTTACAGAAGTGCTTTGAAGTCTCTGTCAATAAATACATCCTGATACTGGTTCACTAGGTCATGGACTAAGAATATCATCAGAAAAAAACTGTTGGGAAGGTAAAATAGTAAGAAAAGCACACAGACTACACATAAAGTGCTAATTTAAGTACTTCCAGAAGAGGTAGGTCTTCGAACACATCAATCCTTGAGGTAAATGGGCTACAACAGTAAAAGCTCAAACCCCCTCGAATACTCTAGTACTTCTCTACTAAGTATTCAATCTGTTGAAATGACCAAAACTCCATTTGTGAGGCAGAGCAATGGAAGCAAAAACAGCAGTGGCCATAACAGACTCAATTACAGATGATTAAATCAATAGCAGACTATTAATGAGTTTGAACAACATTTGCTCAAGGTCCGTTTACTTTATGCTTCGATTAGAAGTACCCCTTTTCATTAGTGACAACATATTAAGAACAAATTGTCTTTGTACAATGTTCTTGATTGATGTTTAATTGTGGACCATTTCTCCTCAAGTTTGATTGTTTTGTGATGTTTTTTTAATTTGTTTTAAATTGTTCTTCAAGTAAAAAGTGTGAAGAATTTCTCTTAATATTTAATATTTAGCACCAGATTTGTGTTATTATTTCAAAAGCCAGCTAACAGCTAAATATTACAAGAGCAAATGTTAAATCAGGATTTACTAGCTAACAGCTACTTTACTTGAGATAACGTGAACAGCACTACTCTGTAAAATTAACGAGATAGATAAAATAACATAGGCTAAATCTTAGCCAAAGTCTCAAAGCCACCAAGCACTTAAAATAGAAAAATTGTTCATTAGGTTTAGAAGGTCTCATTATGAAAAAATAATAATGTCTTGTTATGAAAGGCAAAAGAAATAATAAAATCAGTAATATCTCAGTCAAACTGTTCTTGTAAGCTGTCAATCACAAGTAAGTAACTTGGTTAGCTAGGAAGGTAGAACACGGTCACAATATATAAACTGTAGCTAAATTTGAAGTGCAGAAAATTCATATTTCAATATCTTTTATGTATTAGCTAGCATACCCTGTGAGTCCACAATCAGCTTTACTGTAAAACGTACACAATGTTACGTTAATCTTACATTGTGTACACACTGGAAGTTTCACTTACCAAGTCAAATTCCTTGTGTGTGTGAGTACACTTGGCAATAAACTCATTCTGATTCTGATTAAATGAGTTGGCTTCAACAGTTATTTCAACATATTTTTAGAACCCAATGAAGAACCACCAGAACCCCATGTATTATATTAACATTTATTATATTTGATTACACATATAGCTGGTGTCACAGTTGTCCTTGTTTGTGAAAGTTTTGCCTTGGAATCCAGGAAGAGAGTGACTTTGCTTTTCTGTCTTGTGCTTATTATATTATATATTATATTTTATCTTCAGCACCACTGGACTTTAGAGGTCGTTGTGAGTGTGTGTGTGTGTGTTTCTTCCTCTGCTAAGCGCTGCTCACGAAGCGTTTGACTCACACTCCACACAGTTTTAATAGAGGCCTTTATCTATCCAAAAGATGGATTTATCTGTCAGGCGTTTGGGAACGGAAGTGATTTAGTGGTTGAGGAAATGTTATTTAAATGCTATCGACAGCGTCCGACTCTGTGCGTGACTCACGCTTTGGTTTGAATTGATTCAATGCTTTAAACTGAAAGAGGGTATAGAGAATGCCAGTGCTGGTTATAAAGCTCCGATGAAATAATAGAAAAAAAGAAGACAATATTGACCATACTGTCGCAACAAAAATAGTATATCCTAGTATCCAAACATCTAACCTAGCCTTTCATGATTTACTCCATAGTTCACATCATCTAGCATAAAATAAAATAAAGTTTAATGAAATGTTAAAAGCGTACTGTGAAAGATTCACAAAAAATTCTCGAAAGCCTTAAGGAATGATGTATATGACAACCATCTACTTACTGTGGCCTCAATCATTGCCAAAGTTTTAATGGAACCTGCAATTATATAACTGTGCTGTCTGTCATTTATGAGAGAGAGAGAGAGAGAGAGAGAGACAGTTAAACTAACAGCTTCATTATCAGTAGAGACGTGGCACAAACGCAGGTAATTCACACACGCAAAATCTCTCTCTTTCTCGCTCTCTCTCACTCACACATGATTCGATTTCAGTTCACTGCCAAATAGCTTTATTAGCCTGTGTTAGAGTTCCATGTATGAGAATATCTCAGGAATCTCCAAATCTCAGACTATGTTTTCCAGACCTCCGCCAGCTCTATCAGCCTGTTCTACCATTACTTCTATTAACTTTTAGTTCTGTGCTGCTATGAGCTAGAAAGTGTGGTTTACCGCAGAGTTCAGGCCCGGAGAGTCCGAATGAACACACACACTAACACATGTTCACAGAGACTTCTGGTTTATTCATTCAAAACAGAAGTATTTATATACACATTGATAAGAAGCAGTGCATGGACGGTTTCTACTGGTCCAGGTGTCAGACAGATTTAAACAAAACACACAGCACATAGTCATAATACAAAACAAGTCCTGTGTCATGTTGACACGGAAATACATGTGTATTTCAAGGATATAGCTATAATCAAGGATAGCAGTTGATCAGCTTATTCAAAGAGGTAATTAAATATATACATTCATTAT